>NW_019417285.1:176020-205333 GCF_000390285.2 Anoplophora glabripennis
AATATCACGTTAATCACTACACTATGTGGGCGAACAAAATTATAAAGCTAACCCTGGAAACTTGTGACGTTAACCGAAAAATGGCGTACATATTTACCTTTTATATATTCCTTTTTTTTACTTACCTAAAGAAGGAAACTTTTCGCCTCTCTTCACCAACTCGATCACTTCTATTTATACAATATGTTACAATACACTTGCCCATGATAAAACGTCTAATTATCGAAATCACAGCGATGCGTACACGTCAAATGCTAGGACACGACTGAGCGCTGGGCTCCAAATCAGGCTCCAAAGTGTTTTCACCAAAGTCGCTCTATAAGCCAGTCTAGGTGGTCTGTGATCAACATTATCCCTTAGCATATTTAAAGAGTCGTAGACCTTCATTACGGGATCAGATTGAGCGACTGTTCATGGCTCCATTTTTGCCTGCGATGCTGACCGGAAAACACCAAACACATTGGACACTTGAGATGTCGAAAGCGTCGCCCTTCCTGATGACGAGATATCACTTGACCTTGGGATGATGGTCCACGCTCTAATTTCTTTAAACCAAAGACGCACTTGGGAACTTGCGTTATTGCGCTATAATTTATGAGTTTATGAAAGTTTTGTGTGATTTATTTAATTTTTGATTTTTTGTTTGAAAGGTTTTCTACTGAACTTTGTATGTTTGCTTTACACTTGAATTTAATTGATGAACTCTGTCGAGTTTGATAGTCTAGTATTTGGTTTTCACTGTCATTTTACATACTGGGTTAAAGCACTAAAGTTTATATATGTACGGACCTCCTTAGAGTGCCAGTATGGAAAGCTTTAAGAACTTTCTGGTATGTGACAGCTTTAGAACTGTGTGTACGGCAGCTTGCCATAGATTAGGTAGTGTTCAGCAGACAACGGAACGGGCTACAGCGGCCGGCAATTCTATTCAACCATGCATTTGGAATTGAAATGAAACAGCGCCCACTAGCCGGTAACGGACCACAATGCTACGGCGACCCGAACGGAAGTCTCCATGTATCCATTTTCGCTTTCTTTTTAGTTTTGCAATTTGTTATTCCTCTTCCTCACAAAGTAAACTTACAATTATAACCTTGGCATCCATCTTCAGCAAAATAAAGTGAGCGACTGACTGGAAAATTTATGGCTAGTGCGCGCTACGCTAAAAAATTGCCGGTCGCCATGATGCGTGCCGTTGTCGACTGTTGCCGACTAGTGCGCACAAGCCTTAAGGGTTGTGTACTCTTGTGGGTCTTCACCACAAGTTCGATCTGCCTGGATGGATTGCTTTAAGAGCGCGTTAAGCTCAAGGTGTGAGAAATTGTTGAATATACTTCGTCTCTGCTAATTTAACTATGGGGTGGCGTTCTGAAAATTGTTTTGATTATTATTGACCTAAAGTCGTTTTAGAATTTGAGTTTGAAAATTCCAGTCGTTCGTAATTGCCAATTTTTTCAAAAGTCTGGAGAAAATTTTGTCGCTTTTTGTTGGCGACTTCGGTAGAATGTTGAGTGTGCGTCGTCTTTTGATGTAACAGGGGACTTTTGACGGAAATTATCTTATCTTAGCGGCTTGGGGGCAACATTTTGGAAAGTGTCGTTGTTTTGCCGCGTGGAAAGGCGATGAAGAGCTATGTCGCATTCTCGGCAACATGCTCTGTTACATCTGGAACGGTTCGGCGGCAACTGCGACGTCTGCGGGGCAAATCCGGAAATATTCAAAACATTAGTGAAAAAGTGATTTCCCGCCCTGCGTCCTCTGATCTGCATAATAGGTCAAATGTTGCTTTTGCGCAGTAATATCGAAAAAAAGATAAAGAGCCGAAAAGTCTGAACTTAAATTATTTTATAACAGTAACAGTTATGTCTGCGTGGTACGCTTATTACATCAGTCTATTCTATACAAATGACTAATAATTAATATGTTAATTACGTAATATGTAAATCCAATCTTGTTATTTCTTTTTCAATCCACACTTGGATGTGGATAAAATATTCGCTCGGCTCGTTTGGAAATTTAAATGTGAGCGACAAACGCGATCTGAATACAACTCATTTTAAGCATGGTTTCAATGAATTTCCGCTTTCTCCGATATACATACACGTCGCATCACTCGTCAACTTTTATTTACCTTTTTAATTTCTCCAGTTTCGAATGAAATCCGAATTTACTTGTCTTACAAGTTAAACCGGAACAAACGGATCGAGACATTAAAAAGGTAGTTTTAAAAGCTAGGGTACCTATGTACAGTGTAAACAAGTTTTAAAAAGTAGAAGATAACGCAGAAGAATATCTCCTATCTCAGCAGTTTATGATTTTTCTCTATTTTATTTTATTTTATTTTACAACTTCCAACAGAATTAACTTTAATTACAGGATGAAGCGAACAAACAAAGTACACACAAACACTACGTTTTACCAAATCGGAACTAATTTAAAATTACTTGTTTTTTTACTACATTTCTTACCTACTGAATTATAACTACTAAACTACTACAACGTTGATAAAGGGAGAAAAACGTGGTGTTATTATAGTAACAATATTAATATCAATGTACATCAATCAATCACATTATGAATTATTTTACGTAGTAGCAACACAGAATGGTTAAGGTATTACCGATATGTTTTTCAAGAAAAAATTCATGCGATATGCCAATTTCAAGCTAAACATCATCAGCTTTAAAAGACAAAAGTTTTAGAAGACGTCCTGGTATGTTCTAACTTGTCTGATTGATTGCATTTGATAGCGGGATCTCCATGCTATAGATGCGTACTCAAAATTTGATCTGACGTGCATAATACAGCAAGGCTTCAGTATGAGAGAAGTCTACTGAATCTAGCAATAATGTCGTACATACGGGAAGCTATCATAAAAATATTGTTAATTCTCGAGTTCAAAACATTTTACGGCAACAAACATTTTACATATTTTTTATCACATACAATCATATGTGACGTTAAATTGGAAAATAAGTTTTACAGCAATAAGATTAATCCATAAAATGAATATATTGATTTAGAGATTGAAATAAATTCGATTTCACCACAAATTCAGTTTCTAAAGAATCCATGCATATATTTAAACATTGATTGTGAGTACTAAAATGTATAGTTTCATCATGTATAGAATTGATAATCGTGTTTATATAAAATGTTTTTAATTGAACATATTAAAAAGCAGCTAAATAAAAATGAACATAAAAAAGTTTCCTTCTTTTTGTTTAAAATTTTGACAATAATGTAAAAACCGCATTCAATTATTTCAAATCAATTTTTTTAATTAATCCGTAGAAAATTTAATTATCATAAATCTGCCAATCTATGAGGTGTGTTCTGATTCTGTAAGAATGTTAGAGCTCAGGGCAGCAGTCTTTAGTATTCATAGAAAATATCGCAATAAAAGATTAGTTACCTACGCATCTATTTTGGTAGATGAAAACAGTAAATGATATACATACCAGTACAGTTACATAAAATTTATAAAGTAAATAACCACATTACAGTTACATTTTATAACTCTGGATTAACTGATACTTTTAATTTATTACTAGTTGTAATTATTCACCTCTCCGAGATATGACATTTTTAAGTGCTTTGCTTTAAATTTTTACAATTTTGTCACAGGAATTTCGATTCGTAAAATATAACATGAATTTTCAAATTGTAGTACCAGTTAATATTAAAAACATTAAATTACTTTCAGTAGTGCTTACTCACTTTCCAACGACTGCATGTGACGAAATTGAAAAGTTTTTGGTCGCGTGCGTGTTCGACCAACCATGTAGGAGGTCCAATTTTAACTGCAGACATTGCATTTGCGGCTTTATTGTGCCGCATTGTAACCAAATCCGAACGTGAACGAAGGTGTGTGATTTGACTGCGCAATTACTCTCTTATTTTACAAAAAAAAGTAACTAATAAAGTACTATTTGTATTCCTCAATCTCCTACAATGCGGTACTTAATTTCTAGAATAGTTTTCCAAGCACACATTACTAGCTTTCTGCACACACGTTTTAACTTAACTTTTCCCAGATGTGTTTCAGAAAGCGTCAATAATTGTAGTTCAGGTTAGATTAGGTCAACGCACATCAACAAAGCATTTGAAAAAGTATATGGCTTACCCCTATTGTTTTTGTGAGTTTTATACAGGGTGTAACATTGAATGGTGCATATTTAGATGGAGGCTACCGCGACGAAGCCATGATTGTCGCCAAGTCATCATCAGTTGTTGACCGTGTATGTCCTTTATTGCCCAGAACTGTTCAAAATTCGAAAATCGAACGTCAAAACAACCTTAAGGTTAATTAATGAAAATGATTTTCAGCACCACAACCCTTTGGAGAAGTCCGCTACCCAAAAAGAGACGTAATTCAAGGATCCAAATTTTCCACATCTGACGTAAATCTCACTACTGAAAACCCTGCGGAATCAACGTCGACAGTGATCAAACGTCAGCCCAGTGACCATGCAGTCCAATAATTATTGTGCGATCTGACCAGTACATGTTGTAGATATTCTCCAGATTAGAATGTTTTTCTTTTATACAAATGTTACATAACTTTATTCTTAATTAATAAAAATCAAAACTGGGTAAAATTTTTTTTTTTAAATTTCACTCTTTAGCTCCTAAAGGCTCCATACACAAACTCTCCAAGAAAGCAAATTCAAAGCTTCCACATAAATTCAAGCTTCTAAAGCTTTCATATGAACATTCTAAGAAGACCATAGAAATAAACATAAACTTCAGTGCCCTAGCCCAGCATGCCATAGACAGTGATAAAGACACACTAGAATACCAAACTCACAGTGCTCCATAAATCAAAGTGCTTAATGCAAAAAGCAAAGGTTCATGGACCATTATCCCGAGGCCAAGCTATCTCGTCATCAATTCAGGAAGAGCGACATCATCGCCGTCATCTAACCCAAGCATCTGTTGAGGTTGGCGCAAAGGGAGCATCCTGGAAATGCAGGTGAGCACAGGCGGCTAATCTCCCGTACCGCAGGCGAAAATAGAGGCCCCAGGAACCATGGCTCAATCCAATTCCTCTATGAGGTTGTGTAACAAATAATAAAAATGAGATAACCAATTATATTTCACGACAATACATTGCAAAGAAAATAACTACTTACAATAAAAATTTATCACAGTGTGAAATTACTATTACCAGTTTTAATACTGTACCTATGTAATACAGAGACGTTGGTTTATAGGATCAAAAAACTAAAAATATTGCAAAAATATACTGAAAATTTACAAAACCACTGTAATGTCACATTGGAAATTTACAAAAAATTCTGTGAATATACCATAACCTAACTCTACAAAAAAATTGTAAATTATGCCAGATACAAATTTTTTATGAAATTACATACTGGTAAAATTAAAATTGTTTTCGGTGAATGCTTATCCACATACCAATACAATAATACAGTGTGGTCGCCAAGGTGTCCGAGATACTTCGTATACAAATTATATAACTAATTCTAAACAAAAATTCACTTTTCGCGAATTTCCAACGGTTCTTGAAATATCGGGGTTCGAAATTACCAGATCGTATGAATAGTTGCTAAAGAGTAAATTGTTGCCACTAAAACTCTAGGTAATTTAATTCCAACCCCCTCGTCAACCCTCAGCACCCTTTGCCACCCACATTTGTTTTCAGCAGCCTAGAAACCGTAGACATACACAACCCACTCGACTTTGTATGAAAATTGATACTTCAACCCCCAGAAAGGGCGTATGGGGGTAGTAAAGAGACACTAGGGGGTAACGAGGGGGTCTAATTCATTTTGGTAGTCTTCTTCATTCTTACTGGCCCAGAATACACACCCTACTCAACTTTGTATGAGAATTGATATTTCAACTCCCAGAAGGGGGTGTATGGGGGTGGTAACGGGGAAATGGCTAGTTAATTTTTTTTAATGGTCATATTCGGTTTCAGCGACCCCAAAAACGGAGGGGAAGGGTGTCTACCCTCTGGGTCTTGACACTTTTTTTTTGTGTGCCTGTGTTATTTTCCATTGCAGTTTCGCTCTCTCGTCCTCTCCATTAGTTTCATATAGTTGATTTAACAACAGGCAACACTGATAAGCGCGCACATACAACCGAGTCCAGGTATGACTCGGTAGCGGCGTAGACAAAAGTTGAAGTTTGTATTAGTCTATGTAAGAAATTTAAGCTCTCTTGAATTTAACACTAAACAATTTAGGATGGCCCAAATAAAAACATTTTTTTTTCGTGTCTCTTGTGAAAATATCTTAGTTTATCATATTTTAAGAGCCCCCTCAAAAAATCAGCTCAAAAATAATTTTTTTAGAGGTCGCTCAAGATTTTTAAAAATTTCCAAAATCGTCAAATTTTTTTTTTATTTTGTTGTTATTTTATCAATTTCTAGGTAGAAAAAAATCTTGATTCTCAAAATTTCAAATCGATATTTTAATTTCTAAAGGTCACTTGTAATTATCTTAACTTTAAAAGTAGTGTAAGATTTTATTTCAACCTAGAAAATAATACAATTAAAAAAAAATCAATTTTTGGCGATTTTGGAAATTTTTAAAAATCTTGACCGACCTCTAACCGACCGATTTTTTGAGGGAGCTCTTAAAACATGATAAACCAACATATTTTCACAAGAGACACGAAAACAAAATTTTCGTTTTTTTTGGGCCACTCTACTAAACATACATTCAAACAATATTTAACATAATCTGTATCACGTACAAGTTAACACCATACTTAAAACTTTATATCACTGTCACGATAAAGTCACCCGCCACTACAATTCTTTTTAACATGAATTTCAATTTATTGTTTATTTTAACATCCACTTGAATAATTGGATATATCGTGATGAAAGAAAGTAAATATATGCTTTAGTGTGCATTTTTATTTTCACCATAAAATTTGTAATATGTAAGTAAAAAGGCAAGTCATTTCAATATTTTCTCTCGTTTTCTTTACTAAAAATTCAAAATGTCAGTACTAAACTAATAACACTGGTTAAAGTTACGAAATTAAAATTTATCTGTTCTAGGAAATCCTGGAAACTATTATAATTTATTTTTATGGTCCTTTCTCTTATATAAATAACGCGATTATCAGTAGCACTCAAATGGGTCCATTACAATTTTGAAATACATCTGCATATTGTTACATGATGCATTAGTCTTTAAAAACTATACATAATTCCTGTTTATGTAAGAAATAGAAATTATTCAGTCAAATGCCATTCAGTGGTCAAAAAAAAAAATAATTCTACAAAAAGTAATCATATTGCCTCAAAGTTATAAAAACGCTACTTAATAGTTTTTTTGAATACACAGATAGCACTCTTATGATTGGAATATCAGATCCAAAAGACTAATAATAAATAAAATAAAAAAATAATAAGCATAGCCCTTGATCTAGCTAAAAGTTATTGATATTGACACCAATAAGTGTCTGTTAGAAATCTCATTATAAACCCCCGAAGTCGTTTTATAACCTCATTCTGTCAGTAATAATTAATTTTAGAAATTTAATTGTCTGCATTTTAATGTTCTGTATTTTGGTAATGCGCTACATTATTCATTGAATTTAAGGGGAAAATGTTAATCTAGAAATGCCCTGTATATGATCATGGTGCAATCTTGCATTATTTCCCAGCTAGTTCTTCATCACTAGCTAACTTTATTAGACTGCTGTGGTAATCATTTTTGTAAGAATTCTACAGTTCAGTACATATAAAATATTTTCGATTCAACAAAACGACAATTTTTTAACTCTATAAATGCCAAAGTGTTATAAATAATCCTTCGTAAGTTTGTTCAATGATATGATTATAGAGTTGTTGATTTGGCTGCCTTGACATTTGATACCAAAGAAAGCACAGTTTCATAAATTGGTATTATAATTAGTAAAGAAACTATTCTAGATTTTTTAAAGCAATTAATAAACACTAACACGTTTAAAAAAATGTATAATCACAATGACCAGAAAACGAATTAATTTGCCATTTAGAATTTGAAAAACAGGAAAATAAGGTACAATGGGTGCAACAAAAAAGAGCTCAGTCAAACATTAACTGCAGATTCTACTTCACAAATTAACATATTACTAAAATTAACATTAGCTGCACAGATTATAGTTATTTATTGTATAAGTGTATTAAGTAGCATTTTATCCACGCAAAAATCTAATAAGTAATATTCTTAAGTTATCCTCTTTAAAGGCAATTAAAACAAGAATGCAATACAACGTTTTATCCATAATCACATCACAATCATTTTTGTGGAGATTTTATAAAAAAATATTTGCACGACTTGATATTTCTTACTTCATACTCGATGAAACGTATAAGTTTTGTTATACCTACTGGTTGCTATGGTACGTTGTTTATTATCAATTATTTAATAAACAGTTCTATCTGAATTTGGTAAGAATGCAAGAAAGTAATTGTGTTCCTGTGGCTGTTTTTAAAGAAGCTCAAGAAGCAATTTTCCATTTATTGCCAGCGAAATCCAGGGAACATTACGAAACAGTGTTGGCCGAATTTAACGAATCGAATGGAGGGAGAAATGTAGAGTAATGACAATAAATGAGGAAGTCAAGCTATATATAGTATTTTTTAAATTTGAAGAAAAAATATGCAGTTTCATCTATATGGTCGAAGTATTCGATGTTGAAGGCTACTATAAAGATCTACAAAAATATAGATATAATACATGGAAAATATAACAAGCTTACTGCTTATTTGAAGACTGAATGGAAAGGATACAAAGCAAAAAAGCTGCAGTACTGGAAAGAGCACATATTGAAGAATTTTTGACTGGGGCTTCCGATAAAGAATATTTAATAATTAAAGTAATATATCTTTACCTTTTACATGTTGTTAGGTATATAGTGAACATTGAATTATTTTAGGTTGCACTAATAATGATGGTTTCTGGTGACTGTCGATGCTGCGAATTGACAAAAAAAATTTGTGACGTACAGGACGTTGGCAGTTACCTACTTATTTCAATACCTGACACCAAAACGGGCATTTCAAGAAATTTTACAATTATAGAATAATTATTTTGCGTGAATGCTGTTGGAATATGCAAAAAATATATTTCTCTGCGCCCAATTCGCATAACACAAAACAGATTCTTTTTAAGATATATCAATCAAAAATGTACTTCTCAGCCTGTTGGAATCAACACATTGGCGAAGGTACCCTCAATAGTTGCTTCATTCCTGAATATCGCAAATCGAGAAGCATATACTGGTCATTGTATGAGGCACAGTTCAACAACTTTATTGGCCAATAAAAGTGCTGATCTTATAACCATCAAACGGCATGGTGGTGGAAGAGTTCTTCTGTAGCAGAAAGTTATGTTGAGGAGACCATGTCTAACAAACTTCATATTGCAAGGAAAATCCAAGGAAAATATAGCTGTTCCTTACAAGAAGAGACACATCCGTAACTTGTGCAAATTTTTCACAAACTCCAGCAGATGTTATGCGTTCCGAAGATGATGGTAACAATGCTACAACGGTTATTATTAACGGAAAGGAAGTTAAATGTGATAAAACAAAAAACGAAATGTCCATTAAATAAATTAAATTTCACTGATTACAGGTTTTACTATTTTTTCATTATTCTACTAGTGAAATAAAGTTACTTTATTCCACTAGTGGATAAAGTATCACTTTAGACGGTTCATATGTGTGGATAAAAGTCCAATTATAAGGTGATTGTGGATAAAAACAATTATTAATTGAAATGACAACAATAATAAATCAAATCACCTTACTTATGAATGAAATAATTTATATAATTATTTACATACATTTAATTTTTGCAGTTTGGAATAAAACATATCGTTTCATTAATTTTGAATACTCTTTGTCTTTGCCTTTGTACGAGTTTTTTTCTTAATTTGCAATACAGCATCTATCAATTTGCACCTGTACAACGTACAAGCATAAAATCCAATAAAATATCTATACTCTCAACATTCCTCAGATTCTGATTTTTTTCGAACACACAGTCTGTTATGCGCTCATCTGAATATGCTATAGTTATACTGAAACTAAAAATATAAACCAAAAAAAAAATCGAGAGGTCTTTATTCAAATTAAGGTTATATTTAAAACAACAAAAAAAGCACTTTTTCCCAGTGGCGTCCTATAATTTTTAAAGAAATTATAACCATATTCTTACACATCGTATTAATCAGAGGTTTTAACTAGTATTTGTAGTACTAGTAATATTAAAGAAGTATTGTATTTTCATTAATAGTGTAAATACCTGACACATTGGATTTCATTATCTGAGAATTTAATATATTCGTGAAATCACCACGTCGATTAAAATATAAATCTGATTCCTCGCATTCGAAATTTTACTTTCTGAACTCTTCCCAACGCAACGTGCCCAGCAAAGTTAACTGCAAGTTGAGGATTTTCAAGCTACAGAGTGGGCCAATTTAGACGCTTTGTGCGAGTTTCCCATGTTTGTTGAGGAGAGATATAAATGGTATTAAATGTCTCAGAAAAACCGCAAAAACTATTTTTTTATTTTTGGCCATTTTTTGTGATACCGAATAACTATTTTCATTAAAAGGAAAGATTAAAAATGCTTTGTATATCTTTAAAGAATAAAGATATTTTTCTTGGAAATCGATCTCGAAATATTTTAACTACTTGTTACCTTGGGAAACATGAGAAACTGTCCAAAAGTTTTAAAATTAGTGTTTGGAAAGTGAAACCCTATACATTTTCTAAAAGCCGAGTTGCAAATACAGGATGACTACAAACTTGGAGAGGATGTTTGAAGAATACAAACCGACACAAATAATTTTGCTTCTGAGATAGCTCCGCCCACAAATGCACGCTGGCACGGCAAGTGAAACGCTTCCGAAGCCGTTAACCCAATCGCCGCGCATACGTCTTATTCCTTCTAGTCGAAAGCGTTCTTTCTCAATCTCATTCAGCTCTAGCTGAGATAGAAACATAAACTTATTTGTGTCGATCTGTATATAAATTAAAAGGCGACACCTCGATTGACAGGAATATTTTTTGCAAATAAAATACCTTTCTTTACTACCAACTGATTGACCACAATAATGCGAAGAAACATTTTTAGAACCGCTGCTTTCAGCGATAGCTCGGCTGGTTCTGTTTACAAGTATTTACACAAATCGCTGTATTGTCACTAATTGCAATACACCTACTGACGTTTTATTTTATTTTATTTATTTTATTATTTTATTGGCACAACAGGAACAAATCCAATTACAGGACATTACAGAAATAAAAGATCTAGAATAAAGTAAATACATTTATACAAAGATGAAAGTGAAAATCCATACATACAAATATTAAATTTACTTATAAGGGAAGAAACAAACACAACAAAAGTATTGTCACATGGGTAAGATATGAAAAATACTCGTAAAAACAGAAAAAAATATATAAATTAATACAAAAGTTATAAGTGCAGTTCACAAGCAATCTTTAGTAAACTTGACACATTTACTTACAGGGTGTTTCAAAAACCATAGGCCAACGCTTGGGGGCAGATTCCTAACCTAAAAACAACATTATTTTTTCATATCAACGTGGGTCCGATTTAGCTCGAATACAACTCCGAATTCGTTTTTTGATGGTCTTTCTAACTCGTCGAAATATCCCTATGTCTGGGCGAATTAAAGCGAATGTGTCAGATATATGCTGCCAAAGATCTTCCCTTGAAGTGACAGGAATTTTATAAACAAGCTCTTTTACATATTCCCAAATTTCATTTATTCCCTCACGTGAAAATCTACATTTATGGAAAAAAAACTATTTTATTTTAAAACTTTGACACCCTGTAGCTATGAAACGAAGCGAAAATAGGACCCATGTTGATATGAAAAAATAATCTTGATTTTAGGTTAGAAATCTGCCCACGAGCGTTGGCCCATGTTTTCTGAAACACTCTGTATATCACACACATCAGATAATAAGATTTAGTTCAGATAAACAGGCAATTTTAACATGAAATTAGTTCTGGCGGATTGGCAATAAAATATTGCATAAGATATGATCGACAAACGCGACACCAAACAATTAAGCTAAGAATATGAGGATAGTCAACCAAATTGTGCAATAGGTTATAAAGAAATCTCCCAGAGCACATAAATGTGCTTTTTTCTAAGTACTGAATATTAAACCTGGTTGTTAATATATTATATCAATATTTCGCGCCAGATAAATTCCATCAGATCTGAATGAAAGACACTGCAGGAACTCTCTCTGAATAGATCCAATATTCTTAAAGTAACAATCATAATATGTAATCCAGACCAAACAGTATTCGAGTTTGGATCCAACCAAAGCATAATATCCTGTTTTTAAAGTGTTAAGTTTTCTGAATGATATACTGTTTCTGATTATTGATCTAGATTTTTGGAAGTTTGAATATAATGAATATGTTGTGAAAAGCTTAAGGTGCTATCAAATATAACCCCCAAATCCTCAGTAGAACTGTGTCAACTGAGTGTTAACAGTTACGTTTGTTTTAATAAACCAAGCTAACAAGTTTATTGCGTTCTTCCTGAAGATTGTAGGTCTGTCTAGCTGAAGAGATAGAAATATAGATATTAATGTCATCAGCATACATAAGCCTCTCACAATCTAGCATACTGTCAAGGTACTGTTGTCAAGGTTACTGTTGATACATGCATTGACTGAGGACGACCCAGACCGCCGTCTCCACTTTTGTGAAGATTTAATGCATCGATGTAACGGAGACCCCGACTTCCTCAAGAACATAATTTTTTCTGACGAGGCTACTTTTTATCTTAATGGATCGGTGCATCGACATAACTGCCGGTATTGGTCTCAGGAAAACCCGCACTGGGTGCAAGAAGTAGATCATCAGCACCCCCGAAAGGTGAACGTTTGGGCGGAAATAATAGGGCATCGTATTTTAGGCCCGTATTTTTTCGAGGAAAATTTAACTGCTGCTCGCTATTTGGATTTCCTGCGGTTCGATTTGGTCCCAAGCTTAGGAGAGTTATTCCCGAACAACGAGGATCCTGATATTCCTGAGGAAAGAATTTGGTTTCAGCAGGATGGTGCACCGCCCCATTATGGAGTGCAAGTACGGGAGTATAATAACACGTTTACTGGCCGGTGGATCGGGCGACGCGGAACAATCGAGTGGCCTCCGCGTTCGCCTGATTTAACACCTCTAAACTTTTTTTTGTGGGGTTATTTGAAATCGCGTGTGTACACAAACAGACCAGGTGATTTGGAAGAACTTAAAAACCGTATTCGTTTTGAAATAAATCAAATCGACCCGGGAATGCTTGAACGAAGTGTAGACGGCGTTTACACACGCTTAGGACAATGCCAAATGGTACAGGGTGGGCAATTCGAACAATTTCGCTAGACTTACACAAACATTAGTGTAATTTTACTCGTTTGAAATGTAATTTTATCAACTTTGTCCTTTTCGGAGCCATTAATAGTGTAAGTAGACAATTATCACTTAAGAACTTAAGGTGCATTTTTCTAAAAAAAATTGTTATGTAAGACATCGAAATTTTCACACCGTTGTTTAGATAATTATCACTGTCATCAATTTCGAACGAAAAAAATATGCGTTGTCATTTAAAAAAAATTATGTCATCGCTGCCGTAAGTGGATTATCGAAAAAAAAATTTCCACATAACAAGGTGCCCTGGATCAAATAAAAATCGACGGGTCTCACCGTTTTTCGAAAAAAAATTGTTTAACGAAAATATGAATTTTATGCAGAACTTTTTTACCACGCTGTATATATTTTGCGTACCCGAACTGTTGGTATCAAAAATCATTGTAAAAATTCAAGTTCATCGTTGTACGCTCAAAAATATGTCGATTTTTTTTTACCTTGGCCCACCGTGTACCGGCAATTCCACAAAGTTAAAATTGCACCGACGTCCCGAGTGAGTATCTCAAAGAGCGTGAAAGTGACCAACCCAGCCCTCGCTTGCAAATAAGACAAGAATTCTCGTTGTCTGCAGTGGGGTGCGGCCGTATAAATACCGACGACTGAGGGATCGGGCCCCATTTGGATAAAGTGCATTGGTGTGGGTGGTTTTTGGGAAGAAAATTTCAGGGATCTTCGGAAAATGAGGACTTGGTGTGGAGTAATTTGTGTTTTGGTCGCGGTAAGTAAGTGGTCAGTGCGGTGTACTGAGTGTTTTAGTGTGTCCTAGCCAGGTAGGCTTGTGAGATGGCCTTGTAACGCATTTTTTTAAACGTACGCGCGCTGGGAGTACGTGGTTGCTCAACTAGCCGGCCTTGCTGCGATATTATAGTTGAATATAAAAAAGGGCGTATAGGTGTAATTCATAGATAATGTTAACTGGATCAGGAACGTGGTAAAGGGGATAAATAGGATATAATATAGCTACTATCCGTTTATTTTATTTTATATACTAATATTTGTTTACAAATTAAAATTTACCGAATACCGCTTTATTTCCATCAATAACTAAGGTATATAGGGTGTTAAACAGATAATGTGCCGAGGTGGATGGTGTACTTTGATCCAGGGTATTTTATTATACAGTGTATAGTCCAAGCATTCTGTCACGGATTAATGTTAAATTTGCAGAAATTATTACCTGGACAAAAAAAATTTGACCGTATAGAAAATTAAATTTTAAATTGAGTTTCTTGTTCTTTAAACTCGATCCAATATGGCGAACATGGTTAAAAAAAATCGCAAAGTTGAAAAAAACGGTTTTTCTAAAATAACTAAAAAAATATAGCACGGATTGAAAAATTTTAAATGAGAAAGTTGTAGGTTTTAAAAAGATCTATCGACTGATTTTTTGAAAGTATCGATTGCTTTGTTACTTTTCGAGATATATCGAAAAAACCGTTAAAAATCTTCTCTTTTCTCTTCTTCTATAACTCGTTTACATTTACGTGCCCATATTTGCTATTTACTGCAAGCATAGCCCGCGGCAAGCCAAAAAAGTACATTTTTGAAAAATTTAAAAATATTAATTATTTTTCGAGATATATCGATTTTTTGAAAAAAAGGCGCTCTCGAAAATTGGCTAGATCTTCTCAGCGGATAGCCCTACAGTAACGATTTTCGGTTTATTTTCTTCGTAAAGAGTTATATTATCATGCTGTTAAAAAATGTTGACGATTTTATTAATTTTAAGGATCAAAAAATGACTGAAAAAGTTGCACTTTTTTTGGGTATGTTTTTTTCAAATAACTATTTCAATTTTTATTATTTTTTTGTACTTAATCTGGGGTAGCTAAACACGAATATTATAGCATTTTCGCCTTAGAAGCAAAATAGACCCGTAAATGTTTAGTTTTCTTTCTTTAAAAGTCATTTTCATAAAATAAAAATTGAAATAGTAATTTGAAAAAAACATACCCAAAAAAGTGCAACTTATTCAAAGTCATTTTTTGATCCTTAAAATTAATAAAATCGTCAACATTTTTTAACAGCATGATAATATAACTCTTTACGAAGAAAATAAACCGAAAATCGTTACTGTAGGGCTATCCGCTGAGAAGATCTAGCCAATTTTCGAGAGCGCCTTTTTTTCAAAAAATCGA
Source organism: Anoplophora glabripennis (assembly GCF_000390285.2). Taxonomy (NCBI): domain Eukaryota; kingdom Metazoa; phylum Arthropoda; class Insecta; order Coleoptera; family Cerambycidae; genus Anoplophora; species Anoplophora glabripennis. The sequence goes on from NW_019417285.1 coordinate 191,612, forward strand.
TATATCTCGAAAAATAATTAATATTTTTAAATTTTTCAAAAATGTACTTTTTTGGCTTGCCGCGGGCTATGCTTGCAGTAAATAGCAAATATGGGCACGTAAATGTAAACGAGTTATAGAAGAAGAGAAAAGAGAAGATTTTTAACGGTTTTTTCGATATATCTCGAAAAGTAACAAAGCAATCGATACTTTCAAAAAATCAGTCGATAGATCTTTTTAAAACCTACAACTTTCTCATTTAAAATTTTTCAATCCGTGCTATATTTTTTTAGTTATTTTAGAAAAACCGTTTTTTTCAACTTTGCGATTTTTTTTAACCATGTTCGCCATATTGGATCGAGTTTAAAGAACAAGAAACTCAATTTAAAATTTAATTTTCTATACGGTCATATTTTTTTTGTCCAGGTAATAATTTCTGTAAGCATTTCTCTATAATGTTTGGACTAGTATCCGGAAGCGAATTGTGTCACTTCTAAATCTGTTTCAATATTTTTTTATGTATGACAAGTTATCGAATATGGATATGAACCTATTTTTTATCCAATATATAGAGAACATGACAAATAACATATTGGTTTTTGTCGTCACAGATTTTTACTTACCAAAATTATTCAAATTCTATATTCTGATTAACAAATATTTAAAGTCTTAATGTTCGGTAGAGGTAGGGATTATTATAATTTCTAATTTTGTGTGAACTGCAAATAAAACGTTTTACAATAACTTAGATTTTAATATAAAATGATGTGGCCTAGTACAATATTCAGCAACTCATTCGGAAATGATTGTCCTTTTTAAGAAATTCAGCTGGAACTTTGTTTAGTGTTTATTTAATTTATATCCCCACGATTATTTATCTTTTACCCAAGATCTTTTACCCATTTATCTTTTAACTATATTGGATAGCAAGATTTGATTGGACTTCCTCATAAGTTAGAAAAATATAAATCTTTCACAAAGTTTCGTCTCAAAAATATTAACGAAATAGAAGCAAAATAATTAGGAAATTAATTGAAATGGTGTTTAAAAATTTTTCAAAAATTCTGATCTAATGGAGTCACATGCTTTTTTATATACAGCGTGTGTGTAAATAAGTGCGAAATTTTGTAAGTTTATTTTATGAAAAAAAGTTCATATTATAAAGGTATTAATTATTATATTATTATTAACTTATTAATTATTTCAGAGTTTTAAAGATATTGACTCGAAATTTAAAAAATCCTTTGGAGGGATAAATGTGCATTTTTTTGGGTATACCGAATATTTCTACTTGCACCAGTGGCGTTCGTGCGAGAATGCTACAACTTTTTCATTAAAAATATTACTTTTTCCCGTTTTGATATTTATTTAGAAATCCGCCATCAATTCTAAATGAAACTGGTCCCTTCAATTTTTTCCGGAGGATGCACCGTTTTTGAGGAAAAATATAAAAACATATTTTATTGCAAGTTATGTATTTTTAATTTCTATTGAAACATCTAAGTAGCTTGTTGCCTATATTTCTAAATAAAATACAACCATCAAATTTCGAGTTAATATATTTAAAACTCTTTTAAATAATTAATTAAAAAAATAAAAAATTAAAATCTAAATTAAGATTCTGTATTTCAGAAAAAAAGCATATTTCGACCTACGTTTATACGAACTTTTTTTCACAAAATAACTTTGGCAACCACCTCTTCAAATATTTCGCACTTATTTACAAACAGCCTGTATAGCATACTTGTATATGATTTCATCCAATGAGAATTTCAGGAAAATTGTTTGAATTGGCTAAATACTTTAAAGTGAAGGAAAGTACAACAGATAACATTAAAATTATATAATTAAAAAAATTAATATAATAGTTTTTGAAAATTGTTCGTATTTTACTAGACAGCTGTATCTTTCTTATCTTAATTCTTAATATCCTGAAGTCTCTTAACAAAAATATGCAAGATGTCAAAAATGAACAAGCATTTTTGTCATCTAAGTTTAATATTTTCTTATATAAACGTTTGCTTGAAGTTCTCATATTTGAGATACAGGGTGTTAAAATGCTTTGTATTAAAGTTATATAGAAATGTCATAATTATATCTAAATATGATTTTTGTCATTTTTGAACATTTTTGAAAAGCATATACGCTATGTCGAGGTTTTTGCGAGTGGTTGCTTCAGGAACATGCAAGAAATCCTCAATATACTACGCAAATACTTGTTACATATGAAGCATGTTTCAGTCGAAATGATGTTGCATAGAGGCACAGGGACACCATTTTAAACACATTTTTATAACATTATGTAAACAAATAATTCTAAACTTTTTAAATTTTTTATTTACCCAGAATTTGTACCAAAATTTTCATTCAAAACAAAATTTGTATTTCAAGTAAACAAAAAAAAAATTTTCCATTGGCGTAGGTACCATGACGTTTGACGTTTCAAATAAAAGCCACTTGTTTGACTTGAGACTTTTCATTTTCACATTAAATGTCACTTTATTCAGATATCGTACACATGAAATTCTATTTCAGTATCTTCATTCCGTTCAGATATTTAGGGATTAGATATAACAATTTTTTGAAATTCTTTTGTACTTCGTATTTTACAAAGGGGTTTTTAAAAATAATAAGAAATTCCTTTATTTTTTGTAGATTATTAGATTTCACTGTGTATGTAACAAAAAAAATCCCGTGAAAGTTGCACACACAGTAAAACACTATACATTTAAGGCTGCGTTTACCTAATTACAATTTTTTGTGAAAATAAATTTATGTAAATACTTACACGATTACAGTTTTTCTGATACATATTATTAGAAAGTGGGTTATAAATTCGTAATATTATACGCATTTGTTTGTTAAATATGGTGTAACATACAACTTAGTTGTACATGTAAAAACAACTATTTCTATAAATATTTGCTCTGGAATTATAATAAATCTAAGTTACATGAAGTCCTTGCACAAACAACAAGTTCTTGTATTAATAGTACTTGCACATAGATACAAGTTATGACTTCCACATTTACTTATTTTCTTCATAAGGTCTATTGACATTTTTTAAGCCTCTGACTCAAAATAGATGTAAATAAATTGTATGGAATATATTACACCGCAGTTTCTTACTAAAATTTTTATGAAAAAAAAATTCAAAATCGGAATGAGAACTGACCAAATAGTATGAATTCATTTTGAAATGACTACTGAAAAAAAAAGTGAAAGATATAATAGAAATTGTACATTCAGCATTTTCAATTACTTAATTTTTGGTTTAAGGGAAGGCTTTTGCCTAAACAGTATTTTACATTATTATAGAGGGTGTAACTAAAATGCTTGGCTAAACTTTTCAAAAAGGTGTTGCCAAACTTGAGGGGGGTATAGAGAATATTGTGGTAGAAAATTTTTGTATATATCGGAAATGAGCCGTTTTGGACCTGGAACAATTTTTGACCAAAAACGTAATGTAGATGAGAAATACTTTGACATTTAAGTAATTTTTATTAAGGGTAATACAAAAAATTATTTGAAACAAAATAAACACGATTTTCTTTTCTGATAAGTGTTTACCAACTGCATGTCCTACACACGATGTTGGTAAAAATTGATTTTATCCACAACTGTGTGATAAAAGCTCTATTGCACGCATCTAATCTAGCCATGCAATGTCATCCGTGTTTCGCTGTGAGGGATAGTGAAACAAATGAACAGAGCTGTCACCTAATAAATGATGGGACCTAATTGACTGTTTTACATTTGTTTTGTTTGCAACAAAATTTTGCTTCTAAGTTGTTAAAATGGACCAGTTTACGTTCGAAGAGTATGCAGACGGGCATCTTAATTATGGCGAAGCAAGATGCAACGCTAGAGAAGCTGAGTGCTTTCCGAATCGCCGACATCCTTGCCAAGCAGCATGTTCGCCTATCCATTGTCAGTTGAGAGAAAAAGGTAGTTAACTTTAAACCGGAAGTTGGAAGTTGACATCTACGAACTGCACGAACAGTGGTCACTGAGGAAGAGGTTTTGCATCGAACTGAAGAACAACCTACCACAAGCTGTTTTGAACAATTATTATAAATTTATTATTTTCGCAGGTCCTTAATAAAAATTAATAATAATAACAATACGTTTTTGGACAAAAATTGCTTCAGGTCCAAAACGGCTCGTTTCCGACAAGGGGTTTATATATAAAAATTTTCTTCCGCAATGTCCTCTATAACCCCCTCAAGTTTGGCAACACCTTTTTGAAACACCCTGTATATTCTACATCATAAATTAACAAAAAAAAATCTTACAGGTGGTCGACAACACTTCATTTCTGTGTTGAAAATTAATGAAAATATGTATTCCGTTTGAAATTGCATTTATTTCATTGTTATTTATCCGAAACTGTAAACAAGATGCACAAACTATAATTTTGTGTGTTCAGTACAAAAACTTTCTGGTAGGTAATTATTTACTATAGCGTCACCCTCCCAAATCTTCACGAAATTTTGTCTACCCCCCTATTTTCGATGGTGCTGAATAGGAATCTGAAGTTATTTTTGTGCGGTCGAATTTAGTTTTCGAGAAAAAAAAAATTCAAAATTCTGACCGGGACACTTAACACGACACTATGCACACCACTGTATACTTTATGTAACTGTCAGAACATCTGTTATGCACAATTAACATTGTTTACGAAACACATTTTCGCAAATTTCAAGTAAAAAAATAATTTAATAAATAAAAATTCTGTTGCTTGAAACCACCATTTCTAATTCCTGATGACATTTGAAGTTCCTCCACTCTCATTCATCTCTGTTCATCCCAGAGAAAGTTACTACAATTTTATTTATTAAATACATATATTTTTTACTGAAAATGTGTTTCTTAAACAATGTTGATTGTTTATTACAGATGTTCTGAAAGCTACATAAAATATAGACAGTTGTGCGTTAGTCAAATATACAGGTTAGAATTTTGAAAAATGTTATTTTCGAAAACTAGGTTCGACCGCACAAAAATAACTTCAGATTCGTGTTCAGCACCATCGAAAACAGGGGGGTAGACAAAATATTGTGAAGATTTGGGAGGGTGTAGTAAATAATTACCAACTATTTCGTTTATAAAATAGTATCAAAAGTTTATATTATATATACAGGGTGTTATATATTCAAATTTGACGAAGGTAGTTGAAGAACGGATCGAATCATTTTTTAGACTCACGAAACTGATAAAATGATAACTTTTTTGGAACCCCTGATTCCACCGATAGCTTGGCCTCTTTTAGAGGTATTGGTACTTGTTTATTTGGATATCGATGTACAAAGGAAAGTGCATCTAACTGGCAATTTTCATCAGCATTGCCATACCTTACCAACATGTCTATTAGTCATTGTTACTGTGTTGATGGACTGGTTAATGATGATGCACTGGATGATATGTTTATTCGCACTTATTAAATCACACATCACACAAAAAGGAAACACGAATAAAAATAAGAATTTAAAAAATAAATCATTGTCATAATAAAAAAACACAAGTTCTTGTAATGAAAATGTCACGAATAAGTTTTAATAAAATTGATTATTATTAACTTCGAACACCGTTTCGCAGTTTCAACAATGATTGTTAAAAAATGTTTATTGTTAATGCATTTTACCTACTATTAAATAATCTCCTTTAAGTTTGTTTCAAAAAGAAATTCGTCATAAGATTTGTTTGTGTCCAAAAATATAATAACGTTTTATAGGAAAATATACGTTACAGTAATCATATTATTTACATAATCATAGTTCAACGTAATTGCAAGTCTTATGGTGGAAAAATAACATGAATATGTTGTATTACAATCGAATTTTCTAATTTGTACCGATAGACGTCTGTTATTTGACGCTAAAAATTCATTATTTGATGTTGAACAAAAAACAAAATTAAATCTCACAACACATGTCTAAAATCACTTTTTTTAGTCAACTTATTTTAGACAGAACTACTTTTTATTAATTTATTTAGTAACTAGAGAAAAAATTATATGAGCAGCGAATTTGCTCTACTTAATAAGCCATGTCAGGAAAACTGACTGGAAAACATGTTGAAACTGAAAAAGAAAATTTACTTTATTTCAGTTTTTCACATATAACAATAGGGATACAGTATAGGATACTCGCTGGTACAATTTAGGATAAGGTTTTCTAAAACATACTTTCTGCAAGGATTTTAAAGTACCTATTACTCGTAATTTCTTGTCAGTATTAATTGCCAGCAACGTTAAAAAAGATTCTGTAGAAACATGTTTTCGGTTTAATTAATTCTTACTGAAGTGTGTAACATTTATACACAAAAAAATGAAAAGCAATGCGATTTTTTTATTCTAGTATACGCAAAAGTTTACTACCACTTCATTATTTTTGGTATTTTTCAAAATATCTAATTTAATTGTAAATAATTTGTAAATTAATGGTATATTTACGTTCAAGATTTAACTTTCGATATTTTCTTCCACACGAGTTTATTAGCCTGAAATATAATTTACGAAGACGTATTTTATGGCCATTTATTTTATTTATTGTAATATATTATTAAATCAATCGTTCTTATATAAACGATTACATCTTTGAAATTAAGTAAATGTCAGAGATATTATAATGTTATAAGTTATAATAAGTTTTAAGCAATAAATAACATAAAACGATAGTTGTGCCCGATATTTGGCGATGCACCAGGCATTTTGCATAACATTAAACGTAACAATTTAATATTCGCATTAATATTTGAATTGTTATACACGTGGCTTTAATTTCTGACATAGTTATCTTTTATCCTAACTTGTTTACGTTTTTGTTGAAATTCGCGCTTATTATACGGTGTATTTACCTCATTGTTCACGCTTTAACGGCGACTACTATTTTCACCAAAAATACTTGTTATTTACAAGCAGCGATGCTTCTTATTAACATTAAAGAAAAATAAGTTATTTTTGTCCGATATATGAAGCCATTAAGGACGGGATTTTGTACAAAAAATATCGCCCAGCGTGAGTCACGAAACGGTACCCCGGCAAGTGCTGCTCTAGCTCTAGCGGCCAACGCTTCAAGGTGTGTTGTTTAATAACACGCTGGGCGATATTTTAACAGGCCTCGCGCCCGATTGTTCAGGAACGGCTCCAATTTGTGTACATACAGTCTTATAAGGAAAGAGAGTAAAGATTTTATTAATCATTAATAGATTATCGAGGACAATAATAATTTTTTTATTAAGTAGGCAATAATTTTTAGTTAATAAGCTTAAACAATCTTAGAATTACCATTCCTTTATTATAAAAGCAGATATAATTTTTAAAATTACAAGTAGTTTCTTCTTCAAAAGCTTAAAAAACGTATAACAGGATAACAGGAATAGTCAACAGTCTAATGTTTATATTTTCACGTTAACAATCCGATACGTAAATTACCTGCTATTTTCAGTAAAAATGATTTAACTTGAATTATTTTTTTACTTTGGTGAGTCGTATTAATTTAAAAAACACTGCCTAATTACTAAAATATATAGAAACTTGCTACTAATTACGTTTGGAGAATAATATGTATAGTAGGGTGGTCCAAAAAAAAAAACGATTTTTTTTTGCGTGTCTCTTGTGAAAATATGTTAGTTTATCATGTTTTAAGAGCCCCCTCAAAAAATCAGCTCAAAAATTTTTTTTAAAGGTCGCTCAAGATTTTTAAAAATTTCCAAAATCGTCAAAAATTGAATTTTTTTTTTATTTTTTTCCCGTTATTTTATCATTTTCTAGGTTGAAAAAAATCTCGATTCTGAAAATTTCAAATCGATATTTTAATTTCTAAAGGTCACTCATAATTATTTTAATTTTCAGAGTTGAGCGACCTCTAAAAAATAAAAAATTTTAAAAAAATTAAAAAATTATAAATATTTGATACTCACAGTGCGGTAGTAAATTTTGCCTCGAGACATTTATTAAGTGTCTCGTAATTAATTTCTATTATTTTGTTGATCAAATTCAATGAAAAAAAATTGTTACTTCGTTGATATTTATTTTTTAGAGGTCGCTTGAAAACGTATAACAGGAAAAAAAATTAGACAAAAATAATTCTAATTTTACTGACTATAAGTCGCACTATCGTCTTTAGTACTGTGAAGGTCATTTGTCTCGAAAGCTCTTTTTTTATTTTTAAGCAAAACAGAAGGGGATGCTATCTCCGTAAACAACAATCTGAAAAAATTTGTTAAAATAATACAGTTATAAAGGCTATACTGTATACTCTGCATCGGACCGTGAACGCAATTGACCATACCGATACTGTTTTTAAGAATATCATATTTATAACTGTATTATTTTAACATATTTTTTCAAATTGTTGTTTACAGTTATTTGCTACCTGTCAGTTTTTTCTTTTTTTAAAGAATGCCATATTTACGGAGATAGCACTCCCTTATGTTTCACTTAAAAATAAAAAAAGAAGACCTTTTGAGACAAATGACCTTTACAATATTAAAGACAATGGTTCAACTTATCGTTAGTAAAAATTGGATTTTTTTTATCAGTTAACAAAAAAATTAAGACGAGTTAAAGTGAGAGGTACCAATAATTTTATATGCAGAAAACCGTGATTTTTTCAACATTTTTATTAATAACTAACAAATGGGATAACGAAACCAACTGAAATTTTAGCACACAATAGAGTAATAGTGAGGCTATATATGGTCCAAATTTCAAATTTTTTGCCCCTACGTTTTCTTAATATCGGTTTCCAAACTCAGAGGTCTATTTCATTTATTTCGATAGTAAGTGACTAAAAATAAGCAAAAGTTGATTGTCAAGACAATATGAAATTAAAATCGTGTTAGTTATATTTATATTCAAGAATGTATAATTTTTTTGGTCGTAACTTTTTTCATTAAATATCCAGTGGTTTCCTTCTTACCGGTAAGTAGCTTGAAGATTTGTAGATTTGTAGATTGAAGAAGAAATCTATCTGAGCCAGGCTAATTTTTAAGCTGTAAATTTATTTAAACATAAATAACGATTTTATGTGGGACACCCTGTACGTAAAATTTAATCTGTATTCTTAATAAAGAAAAATTAGTACATATTATTGGTTTTTTATGCGTTATATTTTCGTACTATTTAAGCTTTACAAAATCATTACTTAGTACTTAGTACTACTTAGTACTACTAGGTATATCAAAGATAATATTAAACCATTATGCTTTATTTTAGGACGCATTTATAATAAACCAACTCTGTGTTTTCACTTTCATTTTCAAGGGTAGCGACACCTGTGAGAGAGTGTACAAACTAATTATATCGAAAGAAATTAAAAATATCTTGTGAATAGGTAGGAAACTCGACAATTCTAGTTTAGATACATATTAAAAATGGAGTCGTGTATAAAATGTTGTCATTTCACTTGAGGACACAAATTATAGAACTATTAATAAATATTAATCTGAAAATTAAATACAAATGATCCTAGGTGTCCGTTCTAGTGAGTGAAGTAGTTTGGTTATTGTGCCTAACCTAGTTCCGTTGTAAATGGAATATATTGGCAGACTAACAGTATGGTTAAAATTGAGGTACTTTGGCATTTATTTAAATTATTCTTCTGTTCTCATGAGCATTGAAATTTATTTCACTCACTAGCGGGAACCATTGCGAATACATTGATATATAATAATATTCAATTATGTTAGTTTCTTCGATGATTTGTGTCCTCATCTGAAGCTCTGTTACATGGTAAAAATATACATACTAAATCGCCCCCTTAATATATTTAAAATCCAACAATTATACGCACTATTTAGGCAAAGCAAAAATTGTACACTGCCATTGAACCTGACAGGCAAAATTTCGGCTTAACGAAAGAATTAGTTTCACTAAAATATCCGTGCAGCACGATCATCTAGTAATACAAAAATTAATCGACGTCTCAAATTCACAGAACGGCCTTGCTATTACTTCGTTTTTTTTCTTCAGGCGCTGCTTATGAAACTAGATTATTTTGTTTCACGAATTCCTACGGCATATCCTTTAAATGTGAAATGACTGAGTGTCCTCGACTGCAACAACAACATTAGATTAACTGTACCAGAGTATAAAAATGTACGCTGTATCCTTGTTAGGACTGTTCTATATTAATCTTACATTCTTTGAACGGAATAGATATTTAAATGTTTTTATGCAGGCTCGAAACGATATTTTATTATTATTAAAAAGTGTGGTAAAATCCAGGTATCAATGCCACGAATATTTACCAAAACTAAATTCCCATTTACTACGTACCTTTTTTTTTAAACACACTTCGACAACCACACTGATACCTTATTATTTTTACGCACAGAAATTGATTAAGTAAACTAACATTTAAAATGTTGAAATTATCAATATTTTTTCGCCATTTTAGGGCATCAGTTTACAAAGATTAGGCCTAATATGGCATGTGATTTGTCTATTTTTACTAATAAACGAAACATATTACGAAAAAATATAGGTCCTAAGCATAATGCATTACACAAAAACTTATTATTTATGTGGCATATAGTAAAAATTACATTTTAACTATAGGTTTAACAATTTGGAAAAAAACGGAAAATAGAGAAGAACCCCGTTTTTACCATCCTTTTCCCGAAGCAAAAAAAATGAGCACGAAAATAACACAGCTTTAAAAATAATTGAATAAAATGTATACAGGGTGTTTTGGGAAAAGGTACCATAACAGAATATTAAATAAGTAAGATGAAAACACAGGCTTTTGTTTTTGAGATACAGGGTGTAAAAGACGCTATTTTAAAGTCAGGTTTTGACCATATTTTTTCCAAAAAGCAAAAATTTGATACAGATAAGTTTTTGAGGGTGCTAAATACGCTAACGACGATCTTTTTCAATGACATGTTTTGATATTTATTTTGATGTAGACTCTACAGAATAATTTTGCATAAAATAGTATCCTCGTTGAAATAGCAGAAAACACACAGTTTTTGAGAAAAACACAATTGGCTATCCCAAAGTTAACTATCTTCTATTATTTAATATGTAAAGCGTTTGTAATTTGATCTAAATCTAATACCTAACATAAAATTTATTCTCATTCAAGGAAGCTGCTCTTGAAGTACAACGCATTCATTTCAATTTCCCAACAAATTCTTAATTTTTCACAAGTAAACAGGCAAAAGAAACAAAATATCAAAAAAATATTTTGTTTTTTAACCAAATTTCAAAACAAAAACAAACTAAAAAACCGAACTAAACAACATCTTTTGCAATTCCAGAACAACATACTATTGATCACTTTGAAAATATTTCAAAATCTGTATGAGCTTCTTCAAAAAACGAAAATTGCTAATTCTCTAATCAGATTATTTTTTTTTATAAGTTCTAAAGATTATTATTTTAAATATATATAATATAATAGAGTAGACTATTAGAAGACTGTCTAAGTTGAGAATTTTGAATTTAGTCTGGCATGTCAGTCAAAAATAACAAAAAAGACTCTTTATTCAGTTCAAACCTTCGAGTACCTAGTTTACTGTCTCTTCCTCAGGAATTCTATAACGGTTACAATATTATGCAAAACTTTAAAAGCCACAGCAAAAAATATACTTACAAATGTTATGTTCAATACCAGAAAATGTGAAAAAGCATTGATACACGTCATGAATAAAATTTAGAAAGTTAGTTTAAAATGTCGAAATTACAAATTAAAATTATATTAATAAATTAATAAATATATTAATTAGGTATACCTTGTATCTTAACAAATTTCTTGTATCTTAACAGAGTTCAATAACATTTTTCACATTCTTTTGGCCCAATCTCACCATTCAAAATAGATCCACGAAACGCAAGAAAATATTATCCAAACGATTAGAAACATACAGGGTGTTCCATTTTAAAAACCATTGTTAGTCTTATATCTTTTTAACTTGATGTTCAATTATTTTATTGACAGGTTCAAAAAGTTTTCACAATTTTTACTCTTGCACCTTCTCCTAGTCGAAAAATAACGAAGAAAATATTGAGTGACACTTATGACATACCAACCTCTACATACACATTTTGTCACATTTGAAAATAATTATAATTATAAATTCTTGTACTGTGTTTATATAACTATTGCTTAATGTTCTGTTCTCTTTTATGTCCAATAGAAAATGTCACATTAAAGCTGATAAATGAAAAATAAAAACGATACATTGTGACAAGTATCAAAAACTGTTTTTGTTAAAAAAAGTTAACATGTAAGTAAACAACTACAACTATAAATATAAAAGTTGAGTACAAGACATGCGGTTTTCAAGTTTAGCCTACATATTATCTTTTAACTCATTTATATGTAACTATAAAGCAATAAATCCAGTTTATTGAATACATAATGTAGATAAAGGTGATTTCGTAATCGAGATATTGTCGTAATTTCAATCTGGTCTGGACACTTTCTTTTATTACATAGCGCTACACATTAATAAAATTTCCATTGTAAAAAAGAGATTTTATATAAAGGTTGGCCATTCTGTTTTTACCGCCTATATGTCTTAATATATTCGTATTGTAATGAAATTTGTTTACAAGACCCTTCTATCTTTAATACAAACCGAGGTACTAATTGAAGTGACAAGAGGAAAACTGTTTTGTGATTATTACTTTAATCAGTATCACATATTTATTTAAAATGAAATCACCAACTTTATAATACATACAAGGAAGTTTGGGATGATTTAATTGATTATATTCTTTCAATAGAATATATGAAGAAATGTACCTATGTACGTGAGTAAGAACCTTGAAAAAGTAGGTAGTGAATATAAGGAAACGTATTTTATTCCTTGTATTTCAACATGGCATCATGAGAACTCTGATGCAGAAACTAACATTACTATGCTTATTTAAGTCAATGTCAAGAAGGCAGAGTATATATTATTGCCAATGTGTGATTATAATCTGAAACTATTATGTATTTTTCAGCAACATGCTTTTTCATGTTCCTTTAGAATTAGTTGTTCATCAGACTTTAGGAATTTAGTTCTCTGTTGTAAATATTAAATAATAATCAATTGTTAGAACGGTATTCACGATCGTCAGTTGATAATATACAAAAAGCGAAAGGCCAAACGTCCTTGTTGAGAACACAAGAATATTTGCAAGACCCTCTCAGATGCTTACATGACTGTCAGCCTATAACTGTTATTTAAGATTTCATCAACATTGCACTCAATTCTTTCTTTTTTAATCCTACGATAAGCATCTACAAAAGCTGTATCACCATTATGGAACGGTGTTAAGAAAATCGAATGCATAATCAATTACTGCTCATGATGACGAGTTAGCCTTGTGTTTGATTTAGTTCAACATAACTAGTTTTGACGACATAATAAGATAATTTTTTGAAAAATATAACATTTACGCGTTTGATATACAGGGTGTCCCTGAAAAGGATAGACAACGCTTGACCACAGGTTCCTTGTACGAAAACAAGACTATTTAGCCTAACTTACCTATACAGTGTAGGAAAGTACCGATGGTCTATCAGAAGTCACGTGAGAGCGATAAAGTAAGCCATAGAAATCCATGTGATAGACAAGGATGGCTATAATGAAGGCGTCTAATAGTCAACGCCCATTTCGCCCTTCCACAAATAAGAAGTGGATCTTATTTGTGGAAGGGCGAAACGGGCGGTGACTATGAGAGGCCTTCATTATAGCCATCCTTCTCTATCGCATGGATTTCTATGGCTTACTTTATCGCTC
>NW_019417285.1:206325-213899 GCF_000390285.2 Anoplophora glabripennis
TCTAACAGGTGGATAGGTAGAGGAAATAATGCCCCTTTAAAATGGCCACCTCGATCCCCGGACCTAAACCCATGTAATTATTTCATTTGGGGAGCGTTGAGGACCACAGTTTAAAATAACTTTTCAGTAAATACAGAAAACGAATATGGGAAAGAATACAACATGAAATTAATGTTATGAGAGGTAATGCACAATTATTGGATAATTTCTAATTTTCGAAGAACTAATGTTTGCGTTTAAGAACAAGAAAGTAACTTTGAGCATTTACTGTAATATTATTTTAATGTGATTACAAATATCAGTTTATTTAAAATGTTGATTTTGACTTTCTTACATTATTAGTTGATAATGTTTATTTAAAATACTAGTGTTGATTTTTATTTTATTGATTGATAATACTAATACCAAAAATGTGTAGTTATTTATTTTAATGTGACGTTTTTTCGTTATTATTCCCTGCTTTGAGGCTGCAGTTATAAATTATTTTTTATAAATCGGAATTTTTGCCTATATTTAATGTATAAAAAATGCGAATTTTACTCGAAATCCATAAACGATATCGAAATTTCGTAAGAGCAAAAAAATCTTCTAAAACAGTGCTTATTTTTTAATATACAGATTCTGCCGTCATTGGCATACACACAAAAAGTTACGGGATAGCCAGTGGCGCACAGGCACTAGAAATAAAACATCCTGTATATGTATTCTTTCCAAATTCTATATTTACCTTGTCCTTATATAAAAAAATAAGTGTACCAAATTTGAAGTTTCTAAGAAAAATAGTTTTCAAATAATTTGAAAAAAATTGGTTATCTATTCTATATTTAGAAGGCTATATCTCAGTAGGCGTGCACTTTTGTATATAGGTAAGTAAGGCTAAATAGTCTTATTTTCATTCAAGGAACCTGTGGTCAAGCGTTGTCCATCCTTTTCAGGGACACCCTGTAGATTGAGACAACTTGGACTAGTGACTTAACCAAGTAATTGTAAAGAATTACGTCAACCTGGTATTTTAGAAATTGGATCATATTTTTTTTTATCTAAAATAAACTTACACAGTAAAGTAAAATGTAAACACAAATTTTCCAAAATACAGTAAATTTCCCCAATAATGAATTTGCAATTTACGTTGCAGATATACCTAAACAATGCATCAGCCCAACAACCTCCCAGATTGACAATCCCTGGAGCCGTCTTAATCCAAGGTGCCAGACCCTCCCCCCTCCGCCCAAGGATAGGCGGCGGCGGGGGAGACTTCCCTCGACCACGCCGTCCGAGCATCCCCAACGCCGTCCCGCTTCCCGTCAGGGAAGTACGTCCCGTGGTAGAAGAAGAAGAAGACCTTCCGTCCCCGACATCAAATTTCGACAACGAAGTCAACAAACTAGGCATTTCGGCCCTGACTTCTGCCGTCAGACAGGCAGAAGAAGAAGAACCACCACTGAGGCCGTCGCCGTTGCCTTTCAGGCCCGAAAAACCGGTTCCCGTGACCAGGGACCAGATCAGAGAGAGGCCTTCCATTGAGAATCAACCTAGGCCAGCCCCTGTGCCCCGACCTCTGCCTGTTCTGAGACCGGGGCCTCCGCCACAAAGGCCTGTCCTAAGACAGGAGAGGCCAATCGTCAGGCAGGAAATCGACGATGAAGAAGAGAACATTCCTAGGCAACCAATCAGGAAGGTGCGTTTCTTGCTCTTGTACATATAGCTTGTTAGTTTGACTGACATAATTTCAATATACAGTACGTGCCTAAAGTATGGAATAAATTCAGTAAAAACTAAACAAATTTTTTTTGGGAAAAATCCTCGAACAGGTCGATTTTTAATTTAAAAAATACATATTTTAGCATAAAAGGCGACTTTCAACCGTCATTTGTTTTTGAGTAATGACGTCATCGACACTTTTTTTAAATAGCAACTCCCTATTTTTTTCTTGATTCTGAAAGATCGTTTCATTGTCGATCCGACAGTATTACAATGTTGCCATCTTACATAGGAAAGTTTTCGAGTAAATGACGATTGAATGTTAGAAAACGTAAATTTTATTCATTAAAACAATAACAGGTCCTATGTCAAGCAAATGCAATTCATTAAGTTTTCTACCTAAATTAAGTGTTCGAATTGCCACCCACCGACTTCTTGACAATACGCAAGTCTGTGTAGAAATTCTTATAAATTATTTCTGGGGTAACTCTGTGTATTTCATCTATAATACAATTTTGGAGTTCTTCTAAATTATGTGGTCTATTAACGTACACTTTGGACTTTAAGTAGCCCCATAAGAAATAGTCCAGGGGTGTAAGATCTGGGAATCTCGCGGGCTACTCTATCGGTCTTCGTCTGCCGATCCACCTCCTAGGAAAACAGTTGTCCAGAGAATCTCGAACAGGGCGCGCATAGTGCAGAGGTGCACCGTCTTGCTGAAACCATATGGTGTCCTCAGGAATATCAAGGGTCATTATCGTTAGGAAAAATTACTGCAAACGCTGGAACAAGGTCATTTTGTAAAAACTCTAAATATCTTTCTCCTGTAAGGGTTCCTTCAAAGAAGAAAGGCCCTACTATTCTGTTGTCAACTATTCCAGCCCACACATTTAATTTCTGTGAATGTTGGGTATGTGTCTCTGCCATCCAATGAGGATTTTTCCGACTCCAATACCTGCAAGGTTGACGGTTCACTGTACCATTGAGACAAAACGTGGCCTCGTCTGAAAAAACTATTTGCCGGTGTAAATCTCTATTTACTTGACGTAAATCCATCATAATTTCGCAAAAGTGTAAGCGGTGGTCGGAATTGTCTTCATTGAGTTCCTGCAAAAGTTGAATTTTGTAGGGATGATATTTTTCCTACTTCAGGATACGTCGCACTGTGGTCTGACTAATTTAATTGTTTAATGCAACCAATCGTGAAGTATTATAATCTACCATACTTATCAAAATGTTCTGTTTGTGATCTTCATCTTACTGACTGTTGATTGGCTGATACGGCAATCTGGATGTTTTTCATTAAATAAATCGCAAACTCCCTGCTGAGTTCTAGTCTTATCCCCGCATCCGATAAGAATTAAAATTTCAATTATTGGTGTGACAGTTAAATGTGCCATAATACTTTAAATTCAACAATATTTTTTTTATCGCTTACAATACTTAGAAAGTCGGTATGACAGTGACAATTTGTAAAGATTTACACCTACGTGATCCATAAAAAACTTCAGGCATTTCGAAAAACTAAATTTGATAACGTTTTTGCTTTATTTTAATTGATTTGGGTTTTCTAACATTCAATCGTCATTTACTCGAAAACTTTCCTATGTAAGATGGCAACATTGTTTAATACTGTCGGATCGACAATGAAACGATATTTCAGAATCAAGAAAAAAAATAGGGGGGTTGCTATTTAAAAAAATGTCGATGACGTCATTACTCGAAGACAATAAATGCCTTTTATGCTAAATTATGTATTTTTTAAATTAAAAATCGACCTGTTGGAGGATTTTTCCCAAAAGAAATTTGTTTCGTTTTTACTGAATTTATTCCATACTTTAGGCGCACACTGTACTATAGTTAATTAAAGAAGCAAGACATAATTTTGTACAGAGAATACCACAAAGTGCAATGTTTGTACCATTAATTCGTTAGTTTTTTCCTTGCTTTTCTCCATGCTTAGCATACGTGAGAATCACAAATTGTTATTAATTTACGGGTAAGATATTTTAGAAGGACATTCGTTGAAGCATATCTAGTAATAATTGATTCGCGACTTGAAAATTATGGCCCAAACTAACAGTTTATGTGAATACGAAAGAAGATAGTTCAGACATTGTTGAAAAGGATCCGAGACGTAACAATTCAATTTTCATAATACTCATAACTGGGAAAAAATCCGGATAGGCAAAGATCAATTTGTTCGACTAATATTTGTAGATGTAGGATTATAATCCTATTAAATTCTATAATTATAGGAGACAATTTAATAGGTCCTTTTGTCTTGCCAGGTAGATTGACAAGAGAAGCATATTTTGAATTTATTGCTTTATAAAAGCTCATTCACATAGCTTCAAGTTTTTCTCTTCAGAATAGTCGGCAGCGTAATCTTCCTATACGTTCACTTCTTCTGGTCCAATGTTATTCAGATATTTTCTGAGTCTGCAATGTCCTGTTAGTAGTATTACTGTTATTCTTATTGATCTGCGACGACCTTGCTTCATTAGGTTTGCCTTAACTTCTTTAATGTGCCCTTGAAAACGTCTCTAGGTTTCTTGCCACTATTTCTGGACCTTGTCTTCCACTCTTAATATCGAAAGTGTTTTTTAACTCATCTCACAGCTTTTGTTAGACCCCATTTTGTCTCTGGACAATTGGTGAGTGTCCTTGTTCTAGCCTCTATAATGGCGAGTAGTTTATCCTTCAATGAGGATTTTGTGCGCTCTTGCAACTATTTTATTAAATTATTTCCTGTTATTTTATGACTTCGTAGTACTATAAGATTACTAAAAGGAATATTTCATCCTTAAGTCAAGACCACAACCACCTGCTCAGCAATTCAGACCAGCTCCTGCCCAACGTCCGGCTCCCAGACCACAGAACGACGACGAAGAGTACCCCAGAAAAAGGAAACCAGTAGTACAAATTTTGAGGAAATACAGGACCGACAACGAGGACGGTAGCATCACATGGGGCTTCGAAAACGATGATGGCACCTTCAAGGAGGAGAACTTGGGCATCGACTGCATCACCAGAGGGAAATACGGATACGTAGATCCTGATGGAGTGCGAAGGTAAGTTGGGAAGGGTAGATGATAGACATACAGGGTGAGTTAGAAAGAATGGGTCAACAATAAGCTGGAGATACAGATACCAAAATTTTATGTTTGAGCTCATCATGCCTTATACGAATGTCGCTGGTTTAAGAAACACAAGGTTTAAATTTTATTTTGAAATTTCTCAATAATTGAGAAAGTTTTAATAGCATGACTCTGAAAATTGGTAGTATTGGGTTTTTTGGTGTGAGAATTACGAATTTGAAGCTTATTTTGACGTTGCTCCTAGAGGGCGCTTGTTTCACCGTATTATTTAGGTAAATGAAAACACATTTTTTTTATCTGTTGAGAGCTTAAGAAAAGTTAAAAATCTAAAAGAACAAACTCTTGTTTAGGTGGCCTAACTTTATCGGTTTTTAAGTTATTTGCATTTAAAAGTGTCAATGTATGTATTTTGTGGTGATTTTTTATTCTCAATTATTGATAATAGTAATAATAACAAACCTTAAATCAAATACTGGAAGTGTCCACCACCTACCTCAATAATTTTTACTGTACACTCTCTTAAATGTCTCTGAATATTAAACAAAATGTCCCTATTATTTTTAAATGCATTCGCGGCTACTTGTATTTTCTGCCGCAACTCCCCAACAGAATTAATATTTCTTCACGATACACCACATCCTTCAAGTTTGACCATACTGTGAAGTCCAGAGGGTTTAAGCCTGGACTTCTCGGTGGCCAACAAAATTCACTCCCACGGCCAATCCACCGATGAGGAAAATGTTCGTTTAAATACTGGCGTACTGGTAAGGCGCACCGTCGTGCAGAAACCACATACTCTCTCTTAAAGCTAGTGGCACATCATCTAGAAGCTCGTTTAAATTATGTTGAAGAAAGTTTAAATAATGAGGTCCAGTTAGATGGGTGATAATTCAAAAGGTCCTATGAAAAAAACAGAAATTAAACCATACCAAATATTCACCTTAAACTCATGCTGAAAATGTCTTTCTTTTACAGCATGCGGATTTTCGGAATCCCACAAATGATTGTTCTTCCAATTGAAAACTCCCCGTCTAGTAAATGTCGCCTTATCGGTAAATAGAATCTTATTGAAGAAATTTGGGTTTCCATTTGCATATTTTGTACAAACTGAGCAAATTTTGGTAAATTTTAAGGCAATAACTGCTGAACCGGAGTATAATGATATGGATGGAGCATTTCTTTTTTCAAAATTCTACAAACGGACGATTGGCTTACCCCCATTGCCGCACTCAACCGACGAGTACTCATACCAGAATTTTCCGAAACACGAATTAAAATTTCCTCTTCTTCATCGACTGTGACAGATTTTGGAGTACCATGGTTACTTTTTGGTCGAAAAGATCCAGATTCGCCTAAGCGGTTGTAAAGATTTCTGAATAGTTTATAGTTAGGTTGCAATCTATTTGGGTACATGTGTTCATATCTTCGGGCCGCCGCATGTTCATTAAAATTAGCCTGGGCAAAAACACAAATCATATCACGCATCTCACTGTTTGAAAAATTATTATGTCGTGGCATTTTTTGATCACTAGCTAATAATTTTGCACGAATAATAAATCACACGCACGCAAAATACGCTAATATTTATTGACATGAAAATTTGACACAAGCCTACTTGCAAAAAAGAACAATATCAACGCCTGAAACAAAATCACCACAAAATACATTGAAACTTTTAAATTCAAATAACTCATAAACCGATACAGTTAGGTAATCTAAACAAGAGTACATTTTTAAGTAGAATTGAACGTTCTTTTGGATTTTTAACTTTTTTTAAGCATAGCTCAACAGATAAAAAAATATATGTTTTGGTTTACCTAAATAGTACGTTGAAACAAGCTCCCTCTATGAGCAACGTCAAAATAAGCATCAAATTCGTAATTCTCATACCAAAAAACCCAACACTACCAAATTTCAAGGTCATGCTATCAAAACTTTCTCAATTATTGAGAAATTTCAGAATAAAATTTAAACCTTGAACACCTCGTATTTCGTAAACCAGCGACATTCGCATAAGGTATGATAACCTCAAACATAATATTTTGGTGTCTAGTATCTCCACCTTACCCATTCTGATCCATTCTTTCTGACTCACCCTGTATATAGTTAAAACTTTGGTCTACATCACCTAAAGTTTTGATTGCACTTTTAAATAAAAAATTGTTTTAAGCTGAAATGGAAAACTATTAGGTATTTCCATGCAAAAAATGTATAATAACACCTTATATTTTTTTAACATTAACATTTAGACTAATATAACGAGCGTTCAAATAAAAACGTGGTCAAGTTGGTTCTGAAAATTTGGACGTAGGGCGTAGCGTATAGCAAATGAACTTAAACGTCATCTGTCAAAGCGCTATATCGCCGCTATCAATTTGAATATTTTCGTTTTAAAAAGCGTTTAAAATGGTGTTTTCTCAAGAACAAAAAGTGTTTATCATAGAGTCCTACTTTAGAAATGGACGCAAGATTGATGGAATATGGAAGTATTCTATTGAGGAATGTTTCATAGAATTTCAAAATCAATTTCCCGGCGTTGTTGAGTACAAAATTTTTCAAAGTGCAGTTCAGCGTTGTGTTAATGTTTTTCGTGAAACGGGCAGTGTAACAAGAAAAGAAGGAAGCGGCCGACCTAAAAAGCGGACTGAAGAATTAAAAGAAAATGTCCAACAAATAATGGAAAATGCGCCAAGAACTTCTGTACGTGTTTTATCACAAATGGTGGGAGTATCAGTCGGTACCTGCCACACAGTGTTAAAAAAAGATTTGCGT
>NW_019417285.1:214942-254074 GCF_000390285.2 Anoplophora glabripennis
TGACCAAATTTCTACATTCCAATCTACAACCGTCGGACAGCTGCTTACCCAAGGACTATTCCCCCTCGGGCACCAATAAGGTCGCGGCTCCCGGTTTTCGACTACTGTGCGTATCTTCGCCCCGGCTTCCTCCTGGTTGGTTGTCGAGCGGCTGACAGACACCCGGATTCGGCTCTGGCTAAAGTCGAAGCAGAAAACTTCTCGCAGAGACTTCTAACTAGCGGGAATTAGTCAGGCGGTTGTGAGAAATCAAACCTCGCATTGATTTAATACTAACTATATATTGAATAATAATGTTCAGAGAGACAGTCTAATCGCTGCCGCTCGGTCTAGAAAAATGTTACAAGCAAAACAAAGAACAACCAAAAATACTAATTTGGTACTTATATTGAATATTGTTCAGAGAGACAGTCTGACCGCTGCCGCTCTGTCTAGAAAAATGTTACAAACAAAACAGAGAACAACAAAAAAAATACTATATGGTACACTTACCAAAATTTCCGAAACAGAATTGGTGTTAATGCACTGAGAAAAGAGGACATTAAATGGCACCCACCGTGCACTGTACGCTCCGTTGCGGTCACCACAATTTTGCTAACCTCAATTAGTCCCAAAAATCAATCCCGGTTGACTTGTAACGACTCTGGAAAAATATTGCCCAAATCAAGACCTAGTGCCCTGCACTAGAAAATAAAACTTCCAATTCCGCGAGCCCCGTAACGACTGACTCTAGTAAAATATGGCCCAAACAAGACCTAGTGCCCTGCACTAGAAAATAAAACTTCCAGTTCCGCGAGCCCCGTAACGACTGACTCTAGTAAAATATGGCCCAAACAAGACCTAGTGCCCTGCACTAGAAAATAAAACTTCCAATTCCGCGAGCCCCGTAACGACTGACTCTAGTAAAATATGGCCCAAACAAGACCTAGTGCCCTGCACTAGAAAATAAAACTTCCAGTTCCGCGAGCCCCGTAACGACTGACTCTAGTCCTCCTTCAAAGTCTTAAGCTCCCGATTTTCCAATGTTTTAACCCCGCCCTGTATGCTAAAGCTCTCCTAAATAAAACATGGCCGAATCGATCCCACCAATCAATTATTTCCTTTTTTTCAATAAATTATTCCCACTTAAGAGTGTTGTCTTTTATCATAAAAGAGTGTGTAAACTATACCGTCGACCATTACTAAAAAGGCGTAATGGCTCCTTTCTGCAACCGTAGCTTTTTCCCCGCGAACCTAAAGTTCCCATGAACAGTTATCTTTCAAAAAAAAGTGTTAAATTGACAGTTTTCGAAGGAGTCGTGTTAAAGATAAAATTTAGCACCTTCATATCCGGCGAGATCCCGTAACTTTGGCGATTTGTTTATTTTAAATCACACCGAACTACTTTACGATGCCGCGCCTTTCATCCAAGTCCGTGGGAACGGCTTCTTTCTCAACGAACTATACCATCGCCTGTTTCTAGCCCTTGGTTTAACTTAACTAGGTACCTACTATACAGTATGTCTATATCTACTAGATTTGCGATTTACTACACGACCACGTTTTTATTTGAACGCTCGTTATTTTTGGCTCCATCGTCTCCAGTATCTCCAATTTAGAAATTTCCGAAATTGTCGAAGACAACTTGTATAATATACAAATAAATAAAAACAAATTATTAAATTTTTCAGGGAATACACCTACGAAAGCGGCAACAAATGTGACGAACAAGACCCTGACGAAATTGAGGAAGAAGCCATAGCAAGACTTCCACCTAAAAAGCCATTAAACATTGGCAAACCTCAACCTCAGTTCAGACCCCCAGGTCCGCAGTACCAATAAATAATTATAAGTTTAGTTTAAAACAGTAATTTTAAGGTTTTTTGTATACTTTGTGTTAATAAAAATTACATAAATCGAGTATTACTTTTATTACTTTCAGTTGACTGAAGTATCTTTTTGACACATTTACATTTTGATGAATTATAAGAATGTCCCTGGTAAACATTTATTTTACGGAAATTCAGGGATACCTTTTTTTCTGGAAGTCTTGATTAATTTATTATTTTATCACTGGCGCATATTATTTTATATAATAAACAACTAGTCACCGAACGTATAACTTTACAGCACAAGATGATGCTGCTGCTTAATAAAAAAATAATTAAATTAAATACATAAATTATTCAACGACATCAGATAACGCAATCTAATTTTACAGCGTAGGAAGAAAGTAAATCTGGTATGTCCCATAATAAGCGATATGATTCATCTTTTAATTAAACAAAATTTTATTCTAGACGTGTCACAGATACATTATAAATTTGCCCGAAAATAATTTACAGCATACTAGAAAACTTAAAATAATGTAAATAAACAGAGTGGCTCACAAAAAGTTCAAACAGTATCATTTAATTTTAACTAACACAGTTTAAACCAATGCGAAATGATTCCCAAAGTGGTCTATATCGACCCCTTGGGGACGACTCGGAACTGCAAAGGGTCCATATCAGCGAAAACAAAATGGGTGCATGAGAATGGATCCCATTTGAGCAGGTCGTGACCGAAAGTTTGGCTTTCCATAAATTGAATAATTCACATAACACAGATACTACCTATGTACTTTACATAATACTTTCTTATAATAAACATATAAACTATATGTCTATCTCCTCTTGTTTTCGAGATACCGAGCGACAAAATAAAATTTTTTAAATAGAATTTTCAGAAAAATTTCCAA
The DNA here is from genome assembly GCF_000390285.2 of Anoplophora glabripennis. NCBI lineage: Eukaryota > Metazoa > Arthropoda > Insecta > Coleoptera > Cerambycidae > Anoplophora > Anoplophora glabripennis. The sequence continues at coordinate 217,662 of NW_019417285.1, forward strand.
ACGTTGAGAAATATTTTTATGAAATTTGGGGTTGGATTACGGCTCCGGGGTCTGGGCCATAACTTTGTTCAGAATCGACGAAAAAATCTGAAATTTGGTATGCGAGCATAGCGAACGATGATCTACCGATTGCCTATATCTGCTGCCCCCGGGGGCGGCAACCACGTCGGGGACGGCGAAAACATGCAGATGTATAGTAGATATAGGCAATCGGTAGATCATCGTTCACTATGCCCGCATACCAAATTTCAGATTTTTTCGTGAATTCTAAACAAAGTTATGGACCAGACCCCGGAGCCGTAATCATAAAAAAAACGACAAAGTCCAAAACATTTTTACTACTCTTTAGATATGCTTCAACGAATGTCCTTTTATAGCTTACCCATAAATTAATAACAATTTGTGATTCTCACGTATGCTAAGCATGGAGAAAACCAGGAGAAAAACTAACGAATTAATGGTACAAACATTGCACTTTGTGGTATTCTCTGTACAAAATTATGTCTTGTTTCTTTAATTAACTATATATTGAAATTATGTCAGTCAAACTAACAAACTATATTATGTATAAGAACAAGAAACGCACCTTCCTGATTGGTTGCCTGGGAATATTCTCTTCTTCCTTCTTCATCGTCGATTTCCTGTCTGACGATTGGCCTCTCCTGTATTAGGACAGGCCTTTGTGGCGGAGGCGCCGGTCTCAGAACAGGCAGAGGCCTAGGCACAGGGGCTGGCCTAGGTTGATTTTCAATAGAAGGCCTCTCTCTGATCTGGTCCCTGGTCACAGGAACCGGTTTTTCGGGCCTGAAAGACAACGGCGACGGCCTCAGTGGTGGTTCTTCTTCTTCTGCCTGTCTGACGGCAGAAGTCAGGGCCGAAATGCCTAGTTTGTTGACTTCGTCGTCGAAATTTGATGCCAGGGACGGAAGGTCTTCTTCTTCTTCTACCACGGGACGTACTTCCCTGACGGAAAGCGGCTCCAGGGATTATCAGTCTGAGAGGTTGTTGGGCTGATGCATTGTTTAGGTATACCTGCAACATAACTTGTAAATTAATTATCGGGAAAATTGACTGTATTTTGGAAAATTTGTGTTTATGTTTTACTTTACAATTACTTGGTTAAGTCACTAGTCCAAGTTGCCTCAATCTATATCAAATGCGTAAATGTTATATTTTTCAAAAAAATATCTTATTATGTCTTCAAAATTAGTTATGTTGAACCAAATCAAACACAAGGCTAACTCGTCATCATGAGCAGTAATTAATTATGCATTCGATTTTCTTAACACCGTTCCATAATGGTGATACAGCTTTTGTAGATGCTTATCGTAGGATTAAAAATGAAATAATTGAGTGCAATATTGATGAAATCTTAAATAACAGTTATAGGCTGACAGTCATGTAAGCATCTGAGAGGTTCTTGCAAATATTCTTGTGTTCTCAACAAGGACGTTTGGTCTTTCGCTTTTTTTATATTATCAACTGACGATCGTGAATATCGTTCTAACAATTGATTGATTATTTAATATTTACAACATAGAACTAAATTCCCAACGTCTGATGAACAACTAATTCTAAAGGAACATGAAAAAGCATGTTGCTGAAAAATACATATTAGTTTCAGATTATAATCACACATTGGTAATAATATATACTTTGCCTTCTTGACATTGACTTAAATACTCATAGTAATGTTAGTTTCTGCATCAATTAGTGTTCTCATGATGCTATGATGAAATACAAGGAATAAAATACATTTCCTTATTTTCACTATCTACTTTTCCAAGGTTCTTATTCACATACATATTTTCTATTGAAATAATATAATTAATTAAATCCAGTGGCGGAGCGTGAACATTGATTGAATGTGTTGTGCTTAGGGCTGTTACATTTGTTGAATTGAATTCCGGGATATTAAGTGCTCGGATAGTCTCAAACTGGCGCCGCAGGCGAAAATTTTAAAATTTTCAAGGTCACGCGTTTTCCTGGCACTTCTGAATTTCAAGGAGCAATCCATTTATACAAAAATACAGATTTTCACAAGAACGATTTTTGAAATTGATACTTTTTTGAAATATCTGTTAATGAATTACCTACTGACGATATAAATAAATTGGAATAAACTAAATACATATATTTTATTAAATTATTGAATATTGTTTATAAACAAAAAAATCGTTTGTGAAGTTTACCAACGATTCAACGAATTTTAATTTTCCTCTCCGTGTTATGATTTTTTCTTTATCTTTTTTTATATATATACACATATATTATATGCCGAGCTACCATACAGCTAATTCCCGGTACAATCGCAGAAAATCCCGGTCATACCCATGTGGCTAGATGTTCTTTTAATATGTCGTCAAGATCTGCACTAAAATTTATGAGTCCACGAAACACATCAGGGTTGTCCGAATTTTCTGTCTCGTCGTGTCCGCGAAATGCTAATTCGAAAGCTCCGCAAAATGTTTTGCAATCTATGATTTTAGATAATACATAACGATTTCTCGTTACCTGTTCAGTGTGTTTCCGTATATTATCCCAATAGCCAGAATTTAACTGACAACACCCTGTATATTCACACCAACTGATCTATGTTTTTCTCTACTTTAACGCCGCAGGAAATAATTTTCATCACTCTCTTCAAATTCTCCGCCTTCATATACGAAAAACAAATAGTTTAAATATGTATTATATTTGACCTTTTTTTTCATAAGTTATTTTGCAGAATGAAACAAATTTATGAGATGATTTCGAAGTACTAATGATAAACTTTCATCCATTTTTTAACAATATATGAAAACTTATATCCAGTTGGTGTATTTTGCAAAATAAGTTTAGATGTCTTTATTTTGAAGCAAAAAGTTCAAATAAAAATTTCTCTAACGTCGCCATTTATCTAGAAAACAGCAGATAGCATATATTTATGTTAAATGGAAGTCTTACAACAAAGTTTAGCTTATATCCAAATTTGTCATCATATTCATGGATTTTTGATAAGTACTAAACTTTCAGAGATCTTTACTCATTTGTTCAATTTGAACACATCCTTTATAAATTTATCAAAATTTGGAAGAAAGGCAAACTTATCTGCGGACGCTAATGGGTCTTTCCTGTGAAATAATCATGTTGCAGAGATAAGGAATTCTCCTGACGTTTTACCACCATAAGACACGCAAATATTATTTGCCAGTTAAAACAAACAAAACATTGCTCTCATCACATATTTCAGCTATTTCTTAAATAATTGTATTTGCATAACTAATATAAAATCAACATTTTAATTCTTGATCGTCCTAAAAGTAAATCTGGGATAATTAACTTATATCCAGCAATAAAAAATATTGACGATTCTACTTAGTTTTCGTCATAAGAAACGTATATAAAACTGAATGACGGGTTTGCTCGACAAACGACTAAACGAACGCAATGCGAACGAATAGAAAGTTGTGCGATATAATGAGAAATATTTTCGTCTTTGTAATTCTCATTGGAGCCGTTCAGGCTGCCGTGGTGCCTAGTCTAATCGCGGAAATTGTTCCGGAATCGACTGTAGCTAGTGAAATTGTTGAGGTGACTACTGTCATTTTAGAGGAACAAAATGTTGCAGGAGGTAAGACACATACATATTTAAGTGCTCACAATAAAAAGTATACGTCGGTTGACTGCTATATTAATAAATTCCAAATTTCACACAACACTTTATTTCAGTAAATAATATGAATAGAGTAATAAATTAATAAGAACACAATTTTTTTTTAACTGACGTAACTGACCTCTGTTATGTTTCAGTTAACGATAGTTCAGTTGCAATAAATGATGTCAGTCAAATATCCAACTCAACTGGTAACCCATATGTTAACTCAAGCGGTGCTGTTAATGTCACTATAGACCAAGTAATCATAGCTGACCAAAATCTACTTCAAACTACTCTTTCTTCAGTTGCTGGCGGTCAACCAGCTCAAGATACAAGCCCTGCTATTGATCAATCTGTAGTAGTTGACCAAGCCAATTCTGCTCCAATTGCCGGTGGTCAACCAGCTCAAGATACAAGCCCTGCTGCTGACCAATCTGTAGTAGTTGACCAAGCCACTTCCGCTCCAACTGCCAGTGGTCAACCAGCTCAAAATGCAAGCCCTGTTGTTGATCAATCTGTAGTAGTTGATCAAACCACTTCCCCTCCAATTGCCGGTGGCCAACCAGCTCAAGATACAAGCCCTGCTGTTGATCAATCTGTAGTAGTTGACCAAGCCACTTCCACTCCAATTTCCGATGGTCAACCAGCTCAAGATACAAGCCCTGCTGTTGTAGTTGACCAATCCACTTCTGCTCCAATTGCCGGCGGTCAACCAGGTCAAGATACTAGCCCTGCTGTTGATCAATCTGTAGTAGTTGACCAAACGACTTCCGCTCCAATTGCCGGTGGTCAACCAGCTCAAGATGCAAGCCCTGCTGTTGATCAATCTATAGTAGTTGACCAAACCAGTTCTGCTCCATTTGTCGGTGGTGAACCCGCTCAAGATACAAGCCCTGCTGTTGATAAATATGTAGTAGTTGACCAAACGACTTCTGCTCCAATTGCCGGTGGTCAACCAGCTCAAGATGCAAGCCCTGCTGTTGATCAATCTGCAGTAGTTGACCAAACGACTTCTGCTCCTATTGCCGGTGGTCAACCAGCTCAAGATACAAGCCCTGCTGTTGATCAATTTGTAGTAGTTGACCAAACCACTTCCGCTCCAATTACCGGTGGTCATCCAGCTCAAGATGCAAGCCCTGCTGTTGATCAATCTGTAGTAGTTGACCAAGCCACTTCCGCTCCAATTGCCGGTGGTCAACCAGCTCAAAATACAAGCCCTACTGTTGATCAATCTGTAGTAGTTGACCTAACCACTTCTGCTCCTATTGCCGGTGGTGAACCAGCTCAAGATGCAAGCCCTGCTGTTGATCAATCTGTAGTAGTTGACCAAGCCACTTCCGCTCCAATTGCCGGTGGTCAACCAGCTCAAAATACAAGCCCTGCTGTTGATCAATCTGTAGTAGTTGACCAAACCACTTCTGCTCCTATTGCCGGTGGTGAACCAGCTCAAGATGCAAGCCCTGCTGTTGATCAATCTGTAGTAGTTGACCAAGCCACTTCCGCTCCAATTGCCGGTGGTCAACCAGCTCAAGATACAAGCCCTGCTGTTGATCAATCTGTAGTAGTTGACCAAACCACTTCTGCTCCTATTGCCGGTGGTGAACCAGCTCAAGATGCAAGCCCTGCTGTTGATCAATCTGTAGTAGTTGACCAAGCCACTTCCGCTCCAATTGCCGGTGGTCAACCAGCTCAAGATACAAGCCCTGCTGTTGATCAATCTGTAGTAGTTGACCAAGCCACTTCCGCTCCAATTGCCGGTGGTCAACCAGCTCAAGATACAAGCCCTGCTGTTGATCAATCTGTAGTAGTTGACCAAGCCACTTCCGCTCCAATTGCCGGTGGTCAACCAGCTCAAGATACAAGCCCTGCTGTTGATCAATCTGTAGTAGTTGACCAAGCCACTTCCGCTCCAATTGCCGGTGGTCAACCAGCTCAAGATACAAGCCCTGCTGTTGATCAATCTGTAGTAGTTGACCAAGCCACTTCCGCTCCAATTGCCGGTGGTCAACCAGCTCAAGATACAAGCCCTGCTGTTGATCAATCTGTAGTAGTTGACCAAGCCACTTCCGCTCCAATTGCCGGTGGTCAACCAGCTCAAGATACAAGCCCTGCTGTTGATCAATCTGTAGTAGTTGACCAAGCCACTTCCGCTCCAATTGCCGGTGGTCAACCAGCTCAAGATACAAGCCCTGCTGTTGATCAATCTGTAGTAGTTGACCAAGCCACTTCCGCTCCAATTGCCGGTGGTCAACCAGCTCAAGATACAAGCCCTGCTGTTGATCAATCTGTAGTAGTTGACCAAGCCACTTCCGCTCCAATTGCCGGTGGTCAACCAGCTCAAGATACAAGCCCTGCTGTTGATCAATCTGTAGTAGTTGACCAAGCCACTTCCGCTCCAATTGCCGGTGGTCAACCAGCTCAAGATACAAGCCCTGCTGTTGATCAATCTGTACTAGTTGACCAAGCCACTACCGCTCCAATTGCCGGTGGTCAATCAGCTCAAGATGCAAGCCCTGTTGTTGATCAATCTACAGTAGTTGACCAAGCCACTTCTGCTCCAATTGCCGGTGGTCAACCACCTCAAGATACAAGCCCTGCTGTTGATCAATCTATAGTAGTTGACCAAGCCACTTCCGCTCCAATTGCCGGTGGTCAACCAGCTCAAGATACAAGCCCTACTGTTGATCAATCTGTAGTAGTTGACCAATTGCCGGTGGTCAACCAGCTCAAGATACAAGCCCTGCTGTTGATCAATCTATAGCAGTTGATCAAGCCACTTCTGCTCCAATTGCTGATGAACCAAGCCACTACCGCTCCAATTGCCGGTGGTCAACCAGCTCAAAATACAAGCCCTACTGTTGATCAATCTGTAGTAGTTGACCTAACCACTTCTGCTCCTATTGCCGTTGGTGAACCAGCTCAAGATGCAAGCCCTGCTGTTGATCAATCTGCAGTAGTTGACCTAGCCACTTCTGCCCCAATTGCCGGCGGTCAACCAATTCAAGATACTAGCCCTGCTGTTGATCAATCTGTAGTAGTTGACCTAACGATTTCTGCTCCAATTGCCGGTGGTCAACCAGCTCTAGATACAAGCCCTACTGTTGATCAATCTGTAGTAGTTGACCAAACCACTTCAGCTCCTATTGCCGGTGGTGAACCAGCTCAAGATGCAAGCCCTACTGTTGATCAATCTGTAGTAGTTGACCAAACCACTTCTGCTCCTATTGCCGGTGGTCAACCAGCTCAAGATGCAAGCCCTGCTGCTGTTGATCAATCTGCATTAGTTGACCAAGCCACTTCCGCACCAATTGCCGGTGGTGCTCCAATTGCCGGTGGTCAACCAGCTCAAGATACAAGCCCTGCTGTTGATCAATCTGTAGTAGTTAACCAATCCACTTCTGCTCCAATTGCCGGTGGTGAACCAGCTCAAGATACAAGCCCTGCTGTTGATCAATCTGTAGTGGTTGATCAAACGACTTCTGCTCCAATTGCCGGTGGTCAACCAGCTCAAGATGCAAGCCCTGCTGTTGATCAATCTATAGTAGTTGACCAAGCCACTTCTGCTCCAATTATCGGTGGTGAACCCGCTCAAGATACAAGCCCTGCTGTTGATCAATCTGTAGTAGTTGACCAAACGACTTCTGCTCCAATTGCCGGTGGTCAACCAGCTCTAGATACAAGCCCTACTGTTGATCAATCTGTAGTAGTTGACCAAACCACTTCAGCTCCTATTGCCGGTGGTGAACCAGCTCAAGATGCAAGCCCTACTGTTGATCAATCTGTAGTAGTTGACCAAACCACTTCTGCTCCTATTGCCGGTGGTCAACCAGCTCAAGATGCAAGCCCTGCTGCTGTTGATCAATCTGCATTAGTTGACCAAGCCACTTCCGCACCAATTGCCGGTGGTGCTCCAATTGCCGGTGGTCAACCAGCTCAAGATACAAGCCCTACTGTTGATCAATCTGTAGTAGTTGACCAAACCACTTCTGCTCCTATTGCCGGTGGTGAACCAGCCCAAGATGCAAGCCCTGCTGTTGATCAATCTGTAGTAGTTGACCAAGCCACTTCCGCTCCAATTGCCGGTGGTCAACCAGCTCAAGATACAAGCCCTGCTGTTGATCAATCTGTAGTAGTTGACCAAACCACTTCTGCTACAATTGCCGGTGGTCAACCAGCTCTAGATACAAGTCCTAATGTTGATCAATCTGTAGTAGTTGACCAAACCACTTCTGCTTATAATGCCGGTGGTGAACCAGCTCAAGATGCAAGCCCTGCTATTGATCAATCTGTAGTAGTTGACCAAGCCACTTCCGCTCCAATTGCCGGTGGTCAACCAGCTCAAGATACAAGCCCTGCTGTTGATCAATCTGTAGTAGTTGACCTAGCCACTTCCGCTCCAATTGCCGGTGGTCAACCAGCTCAAGATACAAGCCCTGCTGTTGATCAATCTGTAGTAGTTGACCAATAGCCACTTCCGCTCCAATTGCCGGTGGTCAACCAGCTCAAGATACAAGCCCTGCTGTTGATCAATCTATAGCAGTTGATCAAGCCACTTCTGCTCCAATTGCTGATGAACTACCTTCTCAAGAAACAAATGTTGTAGATCAAAATGCTCCGGTTACTGGCCAACCATCACAAAGTGTAAATGGAGCTTCTCCTGCTGCTAATCAATTGCCAGAAGATATAGGTGCCGCCACAAGTCAAACCGCTTCCGGTGCTGGAAATCAGCCAATAAACGGAAACCAGGGCCCATCACTACCGCCACAAGAAGTACCTCACGACCACGACAACACGGTCGAATACAGTAGTAAGGAAGATGAGAAGGACGCACAAAACGATACTGTTGAAGACATAGATGACGTTGAAGATGACGATGATGATGAAGCCAACGAAAATAGTCGCAATAGAACTGAGGAAGAGAGGAATGACGATCAAGAAGACAGTCGCAACGATAGTGTTGAAAATAAAGATGATGATAAGGACCGAGACAGTAACTACAAGTCCGGTGAAGATGGAAATGATAAAGAAAAGGATGGTAGTCGCAACAAATCAAACGAAGATAGACAGAATCACACAAAAGAAGACCAGAACAAAACTGATGAAGATATAGACAATGATAACGATTCAGGCGAAGATGGAGATAATAAAGAAAAGGAAAAAGATAGTAACAATGTTAATGTATCGAAAAATGACAACGAAGGTAGTCGTAACAATTCAAACGAAGATAGACAGGACCACTCAAAGGATGACCAGAACAAAACAGATGAAGAGATTGATAATGACAACAAGTCCGGTGAAGATAGAGATGATAAAGGAAAGGAAAACAATAGTAACAATGATAATGTGACGAAAAATGATGATGAAGGTAGTCGCAACAATTCAAACGAAGATAGACAAAATCACACAAAGGAAGACCAAAATAAAACTGATGAAGATATAGATAATGACAATAATTCCGGCCATGTTGGAGATGATAAAGAAAGTGAAAATAATACTAACAATGCTGATGTAACGAAAGATGATGACGAAAGTAGTCTCAACAAATCAAACGAAGATGGACTCGATCATACAAAGGAAGATCAAAATAAAATGGATGAAGATGTAGATAATGATAAAGATGACGATGATCAAAACAAAAGCGATGAAGCTAAGAATGATGATCAAGATAGTCGCAACAAATCAAACGAAGATAGACAAGATATTACACAGGAAGACCAGAACAAAACTGAAGAAGATAGGGATAATGCCAGCGACGACGACAATCGCAGTAAAACATATAATGACCTCAAAGAGAAAATAAAACAACAACATCAAAAGCAATATAAAATTCAGAAACTAGGTAAATTTGTGTTTTATCTGTCGTAGATTTATTATTAAGGATTAAACTTGCAATACACTACCAGATTGACCACTTTAAACGGTCACGAATGTTTCTTTACACATAAGTCTTTAACGTTATTTTATATATCTATCTAACGACATTATTTCTTTTTTCAGAAAAACTGAAACAACAATTGGAAAACTCTGGACTTCTGAACAAAGCTCCATGCATCCGCAGTCTTTGTGCTTTAGAATGCCTCAAATCCAATCGCCACGGAGGTTATTGCCTCAGAGGTGTCATCTGTACATGCTATTAAATGGACAGTACTGTACCAAAGCGCGGTCTTCAACTAGTAGACGTTATGAGGATTTTCTTACACTAAATTTGTAAAATTATTCCTACTGGAAATGTATTTATTATTATTTATGTAATATAGACATATTTATACATTTTTTATGTCTGAGTTACCTATAACAAAATAACTATTCCTTCCTTAAGATTAGGCACCAAAGAGAATTTATTGTATTGATTAATAAATGGAATATAAAAATTGATTCTGAATTATTTTCTGTGGTTTAGAAAAATTTTCCAAATTTGGAAACACAGAGTACATACATAATCTAATATGTCTTTTTATTTTTTTTTACATTGGGACTTATGGAAATATACTTACTACCAAAAGGTACCCGAAAAATTCCATTAAAAGAGATTCCTTAAATAAAAAGTAGAAATAGAATGTCCCATTTATATCTAACAGAAGAAATAGGAACAGAATTAGTTGGAAAATAAATTTTTCCGAAATTTGTCTTTAAATTGTCTAAAGATAAAGCTAAAAATATGTATATAAACATCAACTATGTCTAAGGAAAAACGTGCAAGTCATTTTTTTACAAAAAAAACTGTAGCATATAATTGAAGGAATTTGTTAAATGTCCAAAATTTCTTAAACTTCCTAATAACTCTGCAAAACACATAAAATACTCTAAAGAAAGGGTATACTAATTGAAAATCGATTTAATATACAGGGTGTTTGGTAAGTCGATGCATTCCTTGCAGAAGGTTATAGTACTAGCGATTTGTAATATACAGGGTGGCCAAATGAAAACGAAACCGAGCCATTTTCACGAACTGCGTCGAGATTGTAGAAAAACGCTCAAACCCGTCGATTTTAGATCAAAGGGGGACATTCTTTGCTGGTATTTTTGACTCCGCCAATTATAAAATTTAAAGTCTGTTATAAAGAGAATTGTAAGAACTTTCAAAAGAAATATTACTCAACCCCCAATGCCATTTAAATATTTTGGAGTGATGCTTACCCTTGCTTGGGGGTGAAAGTGGCGGAGTCAAAAATACCAGCAAAGAATGTCCCCCTTTAATCTAAAATCGACGGGTCTGAGCGTTTTTCTACAATCTTGACGCAGATCCTGAAAATGGCACTGTTTCGTTTTCATTTGGCCACTCTGTATTTCCTTAATATACCATATTTCGAAAACGCTTAGTTTCCGATCTACAGGGTGTTAAAGTTTTAATGAAAACATGCAAATTTATAAAGATTACGGAAACCGCTCAGAATATTTTAATGAAATTTTACAGGCTTTGACAGTTAATAGTCGAGGCAATGAAGCACTCAACCTCGGAATTTTTTGCACTAAGACGGATCGGAATGCGGCTTTTTGCGTTCGCTTCCAAAAATTTTTTGTAAAAAATGTATCTACTTTGTATCTTATACAAACCGGAAATTGCATTGCTGCAGCCAAAAATGCATACAAAAAATGCATTTTTTGAAACGACCTTTGGAAGATTTAATAACTTTGTAAATAAGAGTCAGAACTGGCCCAAATCGGGTTCTCGGGGGTTCTTCGATGTCGCTGATCACGAACGTCGATGAACGTCATATCCGAGGGACTCTCCCAAAATTCACGCGAGGAAGGAGAGAAACTCGGCGCCCGGGGGTTTTTTGGGTCGCTGAATTCAAATATGGCATCGTCAAACACCTGGTGCACCGGAACCTGGACGTGGACGTCATCTCCGAGAGTTTTGTTGACAAGATTGCCAAAAACAACCCAAAAATCATTGTGGGGCGTTTTTTGGGGCGCTTAATTCAAATTTCACGTCGAAAACGATCCCCCGAACACCTAGTGCACCGGAACCTGGGCCTGAACGTCGTCTCCGAGGGTTTTCCAGACACGATCGCTAAAGACAAACCGAAAATCGTTATGGGGATTTTTTGGGGCGCTGAATCCAAATTTCACTCCGAAAACGTACCTCCGGACACCTGGTGCACCGGAACCTCGGCCTGAACGTCGTCTCCGAGGGTTTTCCAGACACGATCGCAAAAAACTATCCGAAAATCGTCTCATAATTTGACACATGAGGAAAACCCTCGGAGATGACGTTCAGGCCGAGGTTCCGGTGCACCAGGTGTCCGGAGGTACGTTTTCGGGGTGAAATTTGGATTCAGCGCCCCAAGAAACCCCCATAACGATTTTCGGTATGTCTTTTCCGACCGTGTCTGGAAAACCCTCGGAGACGACGTTCCGGGCCAGGTTCCGGTGCACCAGGTGTTCGGGGGTCATTTTCGACGTGAAATTCGGATTCAGCGCCCCAAAAAAAACCCCATAACGATTTTCGGTTTGTCTTTTCCGATTGTGTGAGGAAAACCCTCGGAGATGAGTTCTGCGTTCAGGTTCCAGTGCACCAGGTGCTCAGGGGGTCGTTTTCGACGTGAAATTTGGATTAAGCGCCCCAAAAAACGCCCCCACAATGATTTTTGGGTTGTTTTTGGCGATCTTGTCAGGAAAACTCTCGGAGATGACGTTCACGTCCAGGTTCCGGTGCACCAGGTGTTTGACGATGCCATATTTGAATTCAGCGACCCAAAAAAACCCCGGGCGCCGAGTTTCTCTCCTTCCCCGCGTAAATTTTGGGAGAGTCCCACGGAGATGACGTTCATCGGCGTTCCTGAGCTCCAGGTCGGCTGTGAGTCAATTTGAACATCATAATCGTGATCAGCGACCTCGAAAACCCCCGGGAACCCGATTTGGGCCAGTTCTAACTCGAATTTACAGTTATTAAATCTTCCCAAAGCCGTCTCAAAAAATGCATTTTTAAAATGCATTTTTGGCTGCAGCAATGCAATTTCCGGTTTGTTTAAGATACAAAGTAGATACATTTTTTACAAAAATTTTTTGGAAGCGAATGCAGAAAACCGCATTCCGATCCGTCTTAGTGCAAAAAATTCCGAACTTTTGGCCTTTTTAGTTCTTCATTGCCTCGACTATAACAACAATACATGTTTTTCGATAAAAATATTGTTTTCAGTTTCACCAGTGGCGTGCGTACAGGCATGTCTCCAGATATTGTTACAGAAAAAAATTATCCAGTACTGATTTTCCTTAAAATAAAAATTATTTTTGAACTCTTTGTTCAATTTGGAAGAGAAAAGGTATCTCGACTCTTTTTCTTATGACGCACCATTTTCGAGTAAAAAAATAAAATAAATAAAAATAAAAAAATTCGGTTTCAAAAATAGCAGAAATTATTTATGCAATTATGCACTTAACTGCTTCACACACAAACATTCAAAGTGACAGCTATTATTAATTTTGTCAAACAATAACAAAAACGAGTGCACAGCCAACTTGCTAATTTCTATTTAGATAGTGAATAGTGATTCTAAAAACTGATAAACAATTTTTGGACTGATGTTAACTGCGAGGAATAATAATTTTTTGTAATAAACTTGGTACAAAAAAAAGCTAAGCACATCTGCAACCAGTTCAACAGATTTTACCCCCGGATTGTGATCAACGAATGCGTTTTTGCAGATGGTTTTTATGGCAATGTGCCAATCAAGTAAACTTTCCTGCTTATGTTTGTGTAACAGATGAGGCGACATTTACCCGTGTTGAAGTGAATTTCCATAACATGCCCATATGTCCCGATAAAAATTCTCATGCGAATAGGGAAACTCATTTTCAACATCGGTTCTCGGTAAATGTTTGAGCTGGTATAATAGGCAATGTACTTGTGGGTCCCTATTTCTTTGAAGGACGACTAAATGGACATATGCTGACTTTTTGGAGAACCGGTTGCCTAAATTATTGGACGATTTGGCATTACAAGTTTGGGCACGTACGTTTTATCTTCAAGATGGGACTCCTCCACACAGTACTCGAGAAGTAGCGACACTTTTGAATGAAATGGTTCCTCAGCGATGGATTGGACGCTTTGGTCCTGTGCCGTGGTCACCTTGGTCACTCGATCTAACTCCAATGGACTTTTATCTTTGGAGTCACTTGAAATCATTGGTTTACAATATTCCAATTGCTACGGTGGAAGAATTGCGAAACCGTATACTTGCAGCTGCTGACATAATTAGAGAAATACCTGGAATTTGGAAAAATATTCTCCAAAATTGGGTGCGTCGTCGCGGTGCCATGCCTGTATCCGCTCTAATGGGGATCAATTTCAACATTTTCTCTAGAAATGGTATGTTTTATTTCATTTTGTTCCATATTTTAATGGAGTTTGTTCAGTGCACGCAGTTGGCAACTACAGATGCTTACGGATGTGGTTTTGTTCACGAACTCTTGCATTAACAACAATGCATTTAAGATTATAATAAGAAAATATCAGATTTTTTTAAATATCTATTTTTCTTAGTTTGTACTTTTGCATTGAAAAATTACCCAAAAATTGAGAAGTATCTCTATTTTTCAACGACGATTTGTTTACGTGGCTGGTCTACAGTACGTAAGTCATCATACAGCACACGGAAAGGACCGTTCCAGAGAAAATATTCTGGTGCATAATTGAACTTTAATTTACAAAAAAGAAACGCAAAAATAGAATTTCTTCGTATAAGACTTTTCTATTACAAATATTGATAGGAAGCTGTAGTTTCATTTTTATAGATTATAAACGCCACACCCTGTATATCATCGCAATTAAATATATGTATTTGTTGGGAAAATGAACGACTTTTATTAAAGTAGATCAACTTGGTATTTTTTTTATATTGTCGTCGATACATTATAAAATATGTATATTTTCTCTTAAAACAAAAAATAATTTTCGAATAAAATGCTATTTCACTGAAAAATAAACAAGAAACTACACTGCACTGTCATAATAAGGAAACACAATGTCTAATACAGTGACACCTGTTGCTTAGAAGAACAGTTTGTTCAATCACACTTAAAACTTCCGTTTTTTCTGGGAACACAATATAAATTAACAATTTTATTCAAATTACAACACAAGTAGCACCAAGGTTATTGCGGTGGCAGAAATCTTGGACTTTTTTTATGGCAAATTTAATTTCCTATAAAAACGTAATTTACATTTTTGCCGTAAATCTAGTCATGAATTTGCAAATTTTTTGTGAGAATTTATCACTAGTTTCATTGTTTTCATTGTTATCACAGTTTCAAATATTTTTGTTAATTTTCCATTATTTATCTATCAATTAACATCATGTAATTATTTTATTTACTACAGTCACTGCTATCATTTTATTATTGACACGCATAGTTGGTATGGGCAATCCAGAATTTATATTAGGCAAATGACAAGCGAAAACCAACTGAAAATCAATTTTTTTCGAAAAACACAAGAGAGTAGTAATTTGTAGAAAATTGAAGGACAAATCCGAAAATATTATGGTTGTTACCGTAAAGCAGTGGCGTACTATTTTATTTAGAAAAATATGGCACCGATACCCGGTATCACCGCCACTGGAGCATGTAAATTTTAGGAAAAGCCTTCAGATTTTGGACAATGTTTACATAAACATGTGCCCAATTTCAAATTATTTCATTTACTAGTTTTTAAATTATTTTAAAAAATTAATATTTTTTTAAGATTACTACCCTGTATCTTTTTAACGAAGCGTCCTAGGTAAAAACTTTATATACTTTTAAAATTCACCAAAGAAGGTTTCATTTTCGAATCACCCTGTATAATATAATAAAGGCAATATGAACTGCCCCGCCTATATTTGTAAGAACTCATCCTCCAATTTTTTTTTATATAAATAGGATACCCTGTATTTATTCAAATACGTAACGTCGTTTTTGTTTGCTTACATGGGGTTTTCCCCATATTCAAGCAAATTTTTTAAGCCACCTAGCACCACATCTGGGTTAATTGAATAGAAAAAGGTTTTATTGGCGTCAATCAATACAAACCTGTATTTAACAGGGGAAGTACCTCAACATTTCTAGAAGAGAATAAAGTAGGAAACTATAAATTGGGTCAAAAACAAAAGGTGGCGCCACGAATACTGCCTTGATAGATATTTACAAAGTCGATTGTTATCATATACACATACACAAATTTGACAAAAATGGAAAGACCTTGTGATTACTGATAAGAGATGACTAAATGCTTTTATTTTATGATAAATGGATCATGTAAACACTTGAATTGCTCTGTGGACTTTGTATTTCCTCGAAAGCGTTAAAGTAATTAAAGAAAAAAGGCAATGTTTTCTTTTTGGCGAAAACAGTGCAGTAAAATGGGAAACACAGTGTCGCAACAAAAGATAAATATCGGATCACCTGCTAAGCGACGTCAAATACAGAATAACTTAGTATAAATACAAGGCAAGAACCTCAAAGCGGGCAGTAACACAGTCTTGTATACTGACATTAACATCCTAAATAAAAACTAAAAATGAAAGCAGCTCTAATTATTTTGCTTGTGTCTATTGTCGTTATCGCTAATGGGAATCCTCTGGAACAAACAGAAGACTTGGCAGAAGGTACGTGTTGATTATTGTTTTAATGTACGTTCATCGTTTATTTAAACAAATTGAGATATAGATTTTGACATTAGGAAAAAACAGTCATACAAAAATCAACCTTCAAAATATGAATAATATGCAGCTTGCAAATTTAAATTACATGTTTTTTTAATACAAACACTATTACTTATTTTTTATATTTTTGAAATATGTAGATAGAAGTTTTTTAATTTATATTGTCGCTATGAATATTCTAATAATTCAGTTAAACTTTAATGACGGAACAGTGGTCACTGTTATATCCAAAAATGTTTTAAAAAAATGTTTAGTGTATTTCATTATTGCGTCCTGAGGTAATAATTTTAAAAATCTCTGTTTGTCTTTAATTGTTAAATATGTGATTTTAAACAAAAAAAGGTATTCAGCTAATTCAAATTCGTTCTAAAAGTTTTCCTAAAATAAAATTAATAACTATCTAAAATAAAAATTAAAAATGATACACTTGCCTGGCATTTAAAAAAAATATTTTATTAGTGTCGTTTTAACATTTAACAACAGTCGACAGATGTCAACAATTTCAGCATCTTGCTTTTTGCGATTGCTTTTTCAGTGGTCTGCCTTTAAATAAATGTCTAAATATTAATAAAACTGGATTATACTACATATATAAAACAAAACTTTTAGAATAAATTAAATTTTGAAACGACAATTTCAAAAGTGTATATAGGAATATTTCATAAATTTTCATTATTATTATGCACATTTATTATTTGTATTATTATTATGTATTATGTTTTTATTACAAGGTTTTAAATTTTTTGAAACATTTAAAAGTTGCCACAAGCAAAATATCCAATTTTTTGCAAATCGAAAAGTGTACCTAAAAGGCATTGCTAAGAAATCCAAAAAGACAGTACAAGTAAAATTTTAATTAGTTTGGAAAAAAAATCAGTCAATTGTCTTAAGATGATAAAATTTTACTGCGTTTTTTATAAGTTTATAAAAATGTTTTCCGAAATCCCAGAACCTTGTAAGAAATATCAAGAAAATTTGCAATGTTTAAAAATGCATAAAATAATTAATAATAATAAATAATCCAGTACCTTCATAACCCAGTAATAGAACTGAAAAATTCAGTAAAATATTACTATCTTCTAGAGGTCTCAATCTGAGTTTAATAAATGTTTATTAAATATTATCTAGAAGTCGCATATCTATCAAATATTTTTTTATTAATGAATTGTTGAAGTTTTCGAAGATCCACTTAGCTTATGATATTTTTCCCTAACAGCAAAAATTAAAAAATGCCGGGCTGATTACTTTAAGATGTAAATTATGGCAGTTTTTAAATTTTAAAGGTTTTTAAAGTTTTCTTTTAAACAAAGCTAATTAAACAAAAAAGAGTGAAATAATTATATTTTTTTATTTCAGGGGAAGAAACTCTCTTCAGGCACCCCAGAGCCATTTGTTATCCACTGACATGCAACTCGCAATGTTTCCCAAGGGGAGGATATTGCTCATATAACAGCTGTCATTGCCGATAGAATATTTTGGAGAATTTTGTACACTTTAATATAGTTTATAGTTTATATTTTTTAATAAAAAATATTTGAAAAGAAAATAGATTTTTTTAACAAACAATCAGACCACATTTTTTAATATTAAACTGATGTAAAAAAAACAATTATAATAAACTGAACGTTCCTACAATACCAACAAAAAATTAAAAAATGCTCAACTATTGGACAATCTAGCTAGACATACCTACTAGTTGATACTTTTGAAAAAATATGACTGTTTACATTCTAAACTGTTTAGTTGTCAACGGTTTAAAACGATTGGAAGCGAGTAAAAATGTATTTGAACTCTACAAAAGATGTAAGTATTGTAAAGATGTCCAAGAAAAAATTGCCGACATTTTAAGCATGCTTTAACTCAACAAAACTTTAGTCTAATATTCAAAAACTCACTTTTTTACCCGGCATTTTGAAACCATCAAAATAATGCCACCTAACTCCTAACTACCTGTAGATTAAATAAATATCCAAGTAAGGTATGCAAGTGTTTTATGAAATTATGTGCTACCTTAATTTTTTTTGCTCATCAATTAGTTTCCATCTTTATACTTGCTTCAATAGCGTAGCAGTTTCTTAAAAACTAAAAGGTTTCCGAAAAAGGTAGACAAAAATTGTTGCTTTTGATGAATTAAACGCCTGATTAAAATTGTTGTCACTCATAGGAATATATGGTACTTACATATAATGGTATAAAGCAAAAATACGTGGGCAGTATGAAATACTTCAAATTTTACGTTACTGACGAACAATAAAATAATATTTAGCACATCCGGTCAAAGACCTCATTGATACTTTTAAATTTCAGATTTAATAATAAGAAATACAAATAAGGTTTGTTGCTTATGCTTTTTGTGTCAAAACGTACATGGTGTTCTACAAGCTCTATGACAAACTTTGACAGATTTGTTTAGAAGTTACAAGCATTTTAAAAAATATAATTTCATATTTCTATCAAAGTAGCCTGATAAATAAAAATGTTGGTTGCTATAACAATAATTATTATTTGTGTTTAAAATTTGAACATTAGTTAACCTTTATTAACTAAACTAACAAATCAACCTCTCTTCGGTGAACTAAAGATTCCGTCACTCGACGGTTGAGACTTGGATCATTTCTTTTCTGGTTTACTGGTATCCTGAAGTAACTGCTGCCGAGTAGTGATGCTAGACAAGCTGCTTCATATGTTCCCATAAATGAAATTCCAAAGGATTTAGATCTGGGGAACGCGGTCGCCAAGCTATTGGACCTTGATGACCTATCCATTTATTCGGAAAATGATCATTTAACCAAATAGTGATACCACATATTTTGAACAATATTAAGCCCTGTCATCAATAAATCAAAAAGTTTGTGTGAGTAGGTTGATGTCTATTTGGGTATCTAAGTCAGTAGTATTCTCGGGCTGCTTGTCTGGCGTTCCTATTGGAATACCCATATACAAAGACAATATCTGCATACTCTTCAGTTGCAAATAAATGCATTTTTTATTTAGCAGTTTAACGTGTCAGTGAATAAACAAAATTACACAAATAATAATTATTATTGTCATAGCAACCATCATTCTGATTTGTCAGGTTACTTTGATTGAAATATTAAATTATATTTTTTAAAATGCTTGTAATTTTTAGACAAAAACGAATCGGACCTATTGTCATATAAGAAAAAATAAAAAAAAATTAACTCAGCTACCATCTGTCGAAGTTTGTCGTAGAGCTTGTAGAACACCTTGTATATTTTAAACGATAGTTAGCCTTAAGGTTTATTTCTACATAAATATTTCTTGCATAAACGTTTTAACAATTATTTCATAATGTAGAATTGAACGAATGCAAAATCGAAGAATGCATTTTAACATCAAAGATAAGCTAGACTGAGTAAACTTTTGATAATAAAATTTTTATGAATTTAATGATTGACGAAAATTTTGTAAATTATGTTTTTCGAATATTTGAATAAATATCCAAAAAAATTTCAATAAAATATAGAAATTTATTTATAAAATTTGGCGCTCGAATATGAATTAATATGTTAAGATTTGACAAAAAAATTAAGATATAAGTTGGATAACTAATTTCTACTATTATAATAAATAAATACCCAACAACGAATTCTAAAGACGGTAATTCCCCTGAATATATTATCATTACCCAAGAAAAAAAGAAGGAAAATATGCTAAACTATTTAAAAATATATTTTGCTGCAGGGAAAGAAATATACCTAAGTTAATCTCACACGACCGTTTAATACCGCATTTGAAAATGTTTCTATAGTTTTGCTTTGGTTCCTTAATGTCATTTCATTTATGAACAAATCATTTATCATTAGGTAAATCGCATGTTATTGAATTATTCAATTAAGAAAAATTGTGACGACAAATTTCATATAACATAAAGAACGTACTTACGTGTATGGACCACTATGCTGCTACTTATTTGCGACATCGAATGGAAATATGCTAGTATAAATACAAGGCAGGAGAAGGAAAACGGTAGTACCTCAGGTTTGCATAATTTTATATCAGTATTTTCTTAATACGAAATGAAGGCAATTGTTTTATTTGCTATTATTTTCGTTTTTGTCAACAACAAGATCAAGTAAATTTAGCAGAAGGTATGTAGGTACACGATATTATTAAATGCTCATTTATAATTATTTTTTAAGCTAATTTGTTCAACTAAAGTACTTATTGTACTAATGTACATTGTACATTAGTACAATAAGTAACAGTTGTATAAAAAAACCGCTATGTTTTAGAACAAAATGGTTTTTTTAACCAGTTACCTGATGCATCTTTTTGACACTTAGAAAACAGAATTAACGTTATATGACACTTTTCGAAAAAATAGCAATTTTCGTTATTTTTTCAGCTATTCCTAATATTGTTTGTAAAATTAACCAAAACAAATCCCCCTAGAAGGGAGTAATAGTTTCGCAAAAATATTATGTTCCTAATATTCTAGGAGAATTTATTCATAATTTTCGGGTTAAAAAAACAGTCCTCCGGAAATCGACGATTAAAATTTTACCTCCAAAAAAATTATTTTCTAAGTATTGCCTGATAGTAAACCAGGAATACGAAATCAGCCTCAGTTTGTGGGCATCTTGTTTAATATCTGAGATTTTTTACTAAAAGTATAAAATATGGAAATAAATTTAAATATTTGTGTTTCAGATGCACCACTGGAAGAGGCTGTACCTATATAGGCATCCAAGAGCTTCTTGCTCCGTACATGACTGTATCCCAATATGTGCCCCAAAGATAGGGCGCTGCGTCCACGGACAGTGCAAGTGCGGATAAGATCTCCCATTTATTAACATTCTTAAAAAACCCAACTCGAGTTTTGCTTAATATATTCACCGAAAATTAATATTTTTATATTAATTATACTATTCGAGAACTTTATTAAGATAATATGTGTACTAAAATTTATCTTGACCATACATACACTCAGATGATGTATAGTTTTTCCGAAGTCAATTGAAGAACCTATAATTTCAAGGTATGTACCAGGCTCGGTCGCTAAGCAGCAACTCGGCATTGAAATATTTGAAAAACTTGTTCCCATATTTATTTAGCCATACCCATATATCTGGTCGAACTAAACGTGCAGGTGGTTGAAATGTATACGACCAGTTGAAGAATGCGAGCGCGGGCAAACGAAATGTAACACAACTGTATTGGGCTTCTGGAAATAAATCACAGCAGGCGACAAGTGGATCTTAAATTGCCCAGCAGTGCAGTTCTGCAGTGCATTATGAAAGGCACGTGGATCGCAGCCAATTAGAGAAGCGCTTCAAGCATGTGCACGTGCACAAGATGCACAGGGTCTGCTTACATTTATGGTTAATTTTCTTAATTAATTTTCTCGAAAATGCAGCATTTAAACCATCAAGTTGCTTAATAAAAGTTGATCATTTTCGTATCCTCCTGTATAACATTTCCTTTGACTTCTTCACGTCATTTGATTTGTCAGGAAATCAATATTTTAGATCACATGTTATAGAAGTTCTCATTTACAAAAATAGTTTAATCAAATTTCATTTAACATAAGTAGGGTTAGTGTGTGGGTCGTTTCTACCAGCCGAGTGTTTGCACCTTGTCTTACTTAATTTTCAAATATTTCAAAAATTCGACATTCTTTCATTAAAATTATTTAACTACCAGAATTCAAATTTTAAATTTTCATCAATTAGTCATGAAACACCCCGTACTTTTACATAATATTTATTTATACCAAATATTGAGTCACAAATCTATTTACTCTTGAACCTTGAGATTAAAGATAAGACATTAATCGGACAACTATTCTTTGTGACAAATTTCTCAGTAACAAATTATCCAGACGGTGAATCCTATAACTGGACTGACTTTACTGAATATACTGGCAACAACCATGAAAAAAAATGGCGGACAGAATGTGAAACCCCTGTTTTAAAATGGATACCGTTGCCGGGATCAAATTAAAGCTAATCATACACAAACGGTTAATATTTTCCTTGTCTTTTATACCACAATGGCAAAATGAAAACTAACTAGCAAAATAATACTTATGATTTTTATTGTCGTTTCTAATTGTTAACATTTGTCAAGAGGCTATCGCTTTATGTCGCATGCAGAGAAAAAAATATACATTAAAAATTTACCACGACACTGCCGACTATAATTTGTTTAGATACTACGACCAACTATAACTTGCGTCACACATTACCGACATTGTAGTATACAGGGTGTAACATTGAACGGGATTATATTTGGAGTTATGGAGGCTACCTTTGACCTTCAGAAACACGTATCAAAAGTTTGTTTTCCGAAATCCCGTTGTGAAAATTAGATCTCCTTTTTATTTTCATACCCCGCCGCTGGACAAGCTAGTGTTACTTCAAACAACGGAGCACGTAAATTGCAGCCATGCACAATTGGAAACTAAGGTATGTAATGTCAATCCTCTTAATTATTCTTTTAAATAAGAAACTATAAAACATAATAAAATTAGTAAATACACAAAAATAAATAAATAATCTGTTTCATCACCTGATTTTACAGCATATTACATACTTGAAATCTTGTGGCTCAACTTCGAATACTGGTACCAGGATCCTCTTCCACGACGATTAACATTTCTAGTTCCAAGTTTCTCACTCTCTGAGTTTGTTCCAGTTCAACATTATCGCATTGACATTCAAAACTCCCTAATTTCTTAAATGTTGAACCAATCCTAGAAACATTTTCTTATTCGGTACTTACAAATAGGGATAATATATCGATTGCCTTCTTTGCTCCTGACAAAAAGTAGGCTCTAATCATATCAGCTATTTCTTAATTCGTATAGGTACAAACTTTTTTATTACACAAAAACTTCAAAACACAAAAATACAGTGACCGTTACTAAACACTCACATAATTAACTTTATACAGGATGATTCAGAACATATCAAAAAAAATTTTGGATGTACAGATCTTACAAATACAATTTTGTAAAGAAAAAATAAAGAAGGGCAGTTCGAAAATGATTTTAAAATACACTTCTGCACGGTAATGGAAACTGGCCACTGTAAAACCTGACCTCGCACAAAAACCTGAAAGAATTTCGTAAGGAAAAAAATATATAGAATTTTATACCACCTATCAATCAGCAAACTCAACTGCATTTGCCCCTATTGTTATTATTAATTAATTAAATTAATTTGTGGTTTTAAATAATATAATAATTTGACATATCTGATGTTAAAACATCTGTTCAAAATTTTGTCCACCGACGTGTAAACATATTTGGGTCCGTCTTACTCAGTTTCTACGAACTACCACAAATGTTGTCTTGCTTCATCATAACACAAATGCTTCACTATAATACAAATGTTGTCTTCACCATAAATTAAAACGATATCCATCAACTCCGAGTTGCTATGCACGCAACAATTTTTGACACTAACTACTAAAAAACTTTTATAAACACTATCGCAACGACGATTGTAAAATCGGATTTCAGTATTCGGAGTCGCTGAGGCCACGTGGCTCTCCACGCGTATTGCGTATGTAATGGTTGAAAGTACTACAATTTCAATAATTTTTTTCTTGGAAACTATGAGGATTTTACAAAATTGTTTTTACGATATTGACTCCATTTCTCATGCCGCATCTATTCCCAAATTGTTTTGGATGAGTTGCGAATCACCTTGTATAGTTATACACTGACACTACATAAATACAATTCACAAACTAAAATAAAATGAAAACAGAATAAAGCTGTCCACTTTCATCAATTTAAAGTGGCAGTTTATTTACCATCCCGTCATATCATACCAGCTGTGAAGTGAACTGGCAGTGACGGCTTTCCAGAAGCGGCTGCATAGAATTTTCACACAGCGGCGCCGCTGCCCTTCGTAAGCGTTTGGAACAGAATCGGATTTTGCTTAAATTTAAACTGTTTACGATTGAATTTTGTTGCTGTTTTGTTTACTTTCGGTTCATTTAATATGTCTAACACCGATTGGTAGCTAAATCTAAAAATTTCTTGGATGTTTTATGAAAATTGTAGAATTCAATGCAGCAATACATATTAATTTTACTGCAACAAAAGTAATACAATTTTGGAAATGCACGAAAATGCCTTTTATACACGATTGTTACAACTAATAAGGTCATTTTTACAAGGCATTTTCCCATGTGTTTTTCAATTAAACAAAAAATCACACAGTCAAATTTCATTGGACATAAAGAGCGTTTGTGTATGGGCCACTATATTAAGTTACCCACAGCGATGGATGGAAAAAAGCA
The DNA here is from genome assembly GCF_000390285.2 of Anoplophora glabripennis. NCBI lineage: Eukaryota > Metazoa > Arthropoda > Insecta > Coleoptera > Cerambycidae > Anoplophora > Anoplophora glabripennis. Next base: position 242,220 of record NW_019417285.1, read on the forward strand.
TGGTATAAACACAGCAAATAAAACAATTTATATGCTGTGGTGTGGTATAAATACAAAGCACGAAGGCGAAGAACCGTAGTGTCTCATTTTGCATACCTTCGTAGTACTTTGCGACGTTATAGTCGATATTATAATGAAGGCAATTTTTATCACTTTATTTCTGACTATGTTCTTTTTTGTCGATACGAAACAGGAAAATCAAGCAGATTTAACAGACGGTAAGTAAGGTTTACTACTTTACAAAATTATTTCAAAATTTGATAATCGAGATAGTTAAATGTAGCCTTCTTTCATGTAACTGCAATTTTTTCTCTGGCGAAAATTATAAGAATTTCTATTGAAATACAACTTAAATTTGCCTCTTAGGAAATTCCGTATTTATACTTTTATCTTTAATAAACAAACTCTCAAAGGCCGTGCTAACTTTTACACGCCTTGTATATACATCATAAATTAAAAACAATTTTAAAATATCATTTATTCTCCTAGGTATATAGTTTTCTGATCGCTAAAAAAATTTACATTTATATATTTCAGAAGCAGCACTGGTCGATACTGTATACAGACATCCAAGAGCAATTTGTTCCCCATTATCCTGTAACCAAATATGTTTCCCAAAAGGAGGGTATTGTGCATATAACAGCTGCCGTTGCCGATAGAAAATATTAAATGTTAACATCCAGGGAAACCCAATTCAAATTGTTTTCCGGAATAGAATTTTATATAACATAATTATGTCACTCCAAATTTGTATTTAATATAATTTTGTAAAAACACCTTTTAAACTTCAATTAAATCATTCATGGTATGTTCCTTAGAAAGATTAAGTTTGATATAAATAAAAATAAATCAAAAGAAATGTATTAAAATTACAAGCCATCATTATTACTCCAGTGAATAATTGCAGATTAAGTGTGAGCCGTCGTCTTCGAGACTGGGCTATTTTTATATATTGAATTTCAATATGAGACACTGCATGCGAGGGTATATACGTACATGATTAGAACATTGAACTGTATGAAACCAGTTTGGTCAAACTATTGGCAAACATAAAAGTACCTGTAAATAGCAGTGGTGTCAATTTTCAATAACAAATTTAGATAAGATTAATCATCATTATTCCATATCATAACATCATACTAATAGCGAAACTTCTGATAAAATCTCGAAGATTTAATATTAATCTAGACATTTAATCAGACTTTGGGAATTTCCACTTTAAAATCCCTAACACTTTCTGTTTACAATTTAGAATTTTTCGTTTTCCCCCTTAAATCGTATCATATTCTTTGTTCAGTCATATTATTAATGTTAATAGGTGACACGAAAAACAAATATATTAAAAATTTTCGTAATTGTAGCACTTTGACTAAAATTTTTCTTCAAATTACGACCAACAATTTGGTCACACAATCTCCAAAAAATTGTATTCAAACTGACATATTTATCTATACTACAGTTTTGGTAAATATATTCTCTTTCTATTTTCTATAGGATATACCTATACAATTGTGAATACCCACTAATAGAATCTCATAATTTCATAGATTTTTTATTAAAATTTTCTTATACTGTATCTCTAATGCAAATAGAAAATCGAAAAAAAATGTTTTCATTAATTTCTACTTTCAAACGAAACAAGAAATACATAATTTGAATTGTGAATTAAATTACCTAAAATATAAAACAGTTTTAATTAAACATTTAACAAATACAGTCATAAGTACATGTTAATTAATTGCATACTGCCAATAGTTATTATATACTATAAAGGAGGTAAGTATTATTTACCAGTCGAGGACGATTTTGCGCCCGAGCGGAGCGAAGGCTGGCAATAGAGTCCGAGACTGGTAAATTAAGTATACTTAACTGCTGCGTGGTGTACAACACTTTATCTGCTCCCACAGTTCTTTATGATTTCTTCTTCTTCTTCATCTAGTGGTTGGTCCTTTAAAAAGTCCGATAGCACTGCGGCCTAATTAAGCCTATTGTGCGTCCCACTACTAGTCCTATTCAGCAAGTAGATTTGTCCTTTTTACAAAGTCCAAAAGCTTCCTTGCTGACACTTCTCTCAGTTCCTTGGGTTCCAAATAGGGTCTCCCAAGGAGCGCCATTCTGCTACGTGCAAATCCCGGGCACTCGCCCAGGATATGCAGAGAAGTTTCATCCGCCGATTCACATCCTCGGCAGACCGGACTGTCTACAAGCTTTAGCTTATGTAGATGTTTCCTAAAGTGACAGTGTCCCGTTATGAGTCCTGTCACTCTCCTGAGCCGGATTCTATTCAAGCTCAGTAGCTCATTCGCTCTTCCCTTCGAAGGATACTCCATAAGCTCCTTAGAATGGCTATGTCCTGGCCTTGAAGTCCAGTATTTCCTATGTTCTGTCTCTGTCCATTTGCCCAGAGCCCGCCTGACCACACTGGGAGATGTGCCACAGAAGGGCTCCGGGCCAATGAACACTGTCTCGGATCCCTTCCTCGCAAGTTCATCCGCTTTCTCATTTCCACAAATGCCTTTGTGCCCTGGCACCCAACACAGTCTGACTGTATTGTTGGTGGCCAGTTCAGTTAGCATTTGTAAACAGTCCCACACCAGTTTTGAACTTACCTTGTGTGCGGCTAAAGCTTTAATTGCAGCTTGACTATCAGAGAATATATATATGAGTTTACGTCTATAACCTCTACGTACATTCTCTGCCAGACACGCCATTATCGCGAAGATTTCTGCTTGGAATACAGTAGGGAACTCCCCCAGACTGTAGCTTGCACTCCATCTGGGTCTGAGTCCATATATTCCTGCACCCGTCCCTCTGGTCATTTTGGAGCCATCTGTAAACCATACTAGGCTCCACCTTTCCAGGGTATTAAACCTTTCCTCCCACTCGCTTTGATCCTCTATTCGAGTCTCAAATGGCTTGTGGAAGTGAAACTTTGGAACCATCTTGTCGGATACCATCCCAAGAATTGGTTCCGACATAGATGTATCTTTGATCCTGGAGTGGGAACCACCCCTCCAGTCATTATTATTCCTGAGTCGATATGCTGCTAGCCGCGCTTCTCTCTCCACCACTATATGCAGCGGTGGCAGATTTAGCATGACTTCTAGTGCAGCTGTCGGGGTCGATGCCATCGCCCCCGTTATACCTAAACAGGCCAATCTCTGAATTCTATTCAGTTTTTCCTTCGCTGTGGTCTGTTGTGTTTTCTGCCACCATACCACCGCGCCGTAAAGAATCCTGGGTCTTACTATCGACGTATACAACCAGTGTGACATCTTTGGTTTCAGTCCCCAGGTTTTCCCAATAAGGCGGCGGCATACACACAGTGTCTGCTTCGCCTTACTCACCACTTTTTCCAAGTGCGCATTCCAGGTAAGCTTATTATCCAGTATCACTCCTAGATATTTTACTTCCCTGGAAAATGTAATGCCCCTCTCCCCTATTATAGGTTCAGAGAGTCCAGTTAAATTTCTTCTCCTAGTGAAGGGTACTACGACCGTTTTGTCAGGGTTTACTGACAGTGCCTGCCCCTTACACCAGTCATCTATCCATTTCAAAGCCTCTTTCATGAGTTCTGAAACGATAATATTATGTTTCCCGACTATGAGAACGACCAAGTCATCCGCATAGCCTTGTGTATAAAACCCCTTTCGATTAAGGCCCTCCAGTGCGCCGTCCACCACTAATCCCCATAACAAGGGAGACAGTACGCCTCCCTGGGGGCAGCCCCGGCCTACCTTACACCTGGATGTCTCTCCCGAAAGGGTAGCTGTTACTGTCCGGTTTCTCAACATGGTATCTATCCAACGACACAAAGTGTCTTCAAGGCCCCTGTTGCGAACTGCCGAATTAATAGATTCGAAAGGTGTATTGTCAAATGCCCCTTCAATATCTAAAAAAGCTGCCAAAGCTAGATCTTTGTCGTCCATTGCCCTCTCTATCCTAGAGACTAGGCTATGAAGGGCTGTGTCGACTGATCTGCCTGCCTGATAGGCGTATTGGTACCTGTGCAGAGGATTTGCCCTCAATACCCCGTCCCTTATATGCCTGTCAACTATTCTCTCCAACGTTTTCAGGAGGAAAGATGTTAAACTTATCGGGCGATATGCCTTTGCCTGGGCATACGATGGACGCCCTGGTTTAGGAATAAACGCCACGTTCGTCGATCTCCATGCCAGCGGTATATAACCAAGTGCAATGCTGGCTCTGAAGACGTGAATTAAGACCGGAGCTAGACAGTCCACCCCCTGCTGTAGCAGTACAGGTAGGATTCCATCGGCTCCTGGTGATTTAAATGGGTCAAAAGAACTTATTGCCCATCTTATTCGTGACTGACTCACCACCGTCTTGGCAACCTCCCAGTTCTGTCGAGACCCGGTCGTTACCCTCTGCTGGTGATTCCAGTCATATTCATCTCCATGATTTAATAACCTGGAGCCTGGAAAGTGAGTATTTAGAAGTAATTCCAATGTCTCCCTTCCAGTTTTGGTATATTCCCCACTCGGTGCTTTGAGAGACCCGAGTTTCGTATGTCCGTTCTTAGAGAGAAGTCTCTGGAGTTTAGCACACTGTGGGACACTATCAATATCCTCACAGAACTTCCTCCATGAGTCTCTCTTCGCTTTTCTAATTTCTTTATTATACTCAGTGAGGGTTGCTCTATAAGTCTCCCACTCTCCTGTCCGCTTTGCTCTATTAAATAGTTTTCTTGTCTGTCCCCTCAACTGCGTGAGTTCCTTGCTCCACCAGGGTACGGTGTGCTTATCGGACCTCACTTTGATAGGACAGCTGTATTCATATGATCTTGTGACGGCGTTTTGGAGTTCCTCCACGGCCCTCTCAAGATCATATGTGTTCCTTAGTTTTGTACAGATTTCCCTAGTCCTGGCCTGTAACTCCGTTCTATAGGAGTCCCAGTCAGTTCTTTTTGGGTCTCTGTAGGTTCTTACTTGCGGATTATAATCCGTTATAATTTCAAAGTGGATATGTCTATGATCCGACATTGACGGCTCATTCGACACATGCCACCTTGCAATATTATTACATATCGGTCCCGATCCCACTGTTATATCGATGACTTCACTTCTATTTTTTATAACAAAGGTGGGCTTGTTCCCGACATTCAAAATCTCTAGATCTCTTTATGGTTACCCTATAACACATATTTGCTAATGAAGATAGTGACGGTCTTAGGCATTGCAGGAGCATGCCGTTCTGAAGAGTTAAGCACTTTGAACAACGTCAATTTCAAAAATTTGACATTATGATGACATTATTGTATGTAGTTACAATTCCAGATTCTAAAAATGGTATGTCACGTACGTTTACAATTACTTCTCGCTGGGTTCTGTTTTTCACCTAGAAATTCTGAAGAAATATATCAAAATCAGATTAGAAATATTAAAACTGAAATTTAACACTTTTTTATGGGCTATTAAGCGGTAGATGTTACAACCAACCAGTCGGCAAGAATACCCTCTATATGATTCCTAACAAGATGGCACAGTTTTTGAAACTAGAACATCCTGAAAGATATACAGCCCATTCATTCTGAAGAACATCGGCAACGTTACTGGCCAATACAGGAGTTAATGTATTAGCAATCAAGAGACATGGTGGGTGGAAATCAGCCACAATAGCAGAAAGTTATGTTACTGACAGTTTAAATAACAAAAATGAAATAACCAACAGGATTCTTTACAATGACACTTCATCAGGTTCTACTAGTAGGACGCATCATGCCGTTTTAATGGATCAGTCAGAAAATATTGAGCCTCCAGTGACTGAAATGGAGCGGTCAAATCAGTTTGAGAAAAATGTGACAATTAGTAAACGCGAGGGGAATAATTATTCAGATTTTATAAATGTTACTAAATGTAATAACTGTACAATTACTATAAATATTTATTCATAATAATTAATAAAATATAATGTTCATGAAATATTTCTATTTATTTGTTCATAAAATATGCATTTATAACTCGAAATCGCTTTTTTCCCTAGGAAACTAAGTTACCTCACTTACCTCCCGTTGTCCATAGCAACTTCCATTTCTACGGTAAAATCCACTTACCTCCTTAAAAACAATGTATTAATAGTCTATTTACTATAGTGGGAGCAGATAAAGCACCCCGCAGGTTCCTTATGGAAAATGGCTTTCAGCCGATAGTTCTGAAAATTTGGATTTGTAGTTCTCGAAGCTTAGATAAAAAGTTGTCATAGGCACTAAGCTGGGAAAATTATATTTTCCGAGACATAGTCGATGAAAGCTAGGAGTTATAGCACCGCGAGGTATAAATTAAAGAAAACTCTTAGCTTATAAGGTCAAATGAAAAGAAGAAATACAATCTGTCCCAAACACATCTTCCTTACGTTATCGGGGTCACTCAATCCGAATCTGCCATCCATTCGGCTGTGCGGATGAGTTTCAAGGTCACATCAAGATCAAATGAAAGTCATTGTAAATGTAATCTGTCCCAGACATATGTAATCATATTATAATACCTAATATTAAGTAATATTTTATTACAGCTTTAGGATATTTTTTATTATATTTTATTGCGCATTTGCAAAGTATACAATGAGTCTTAAGAGGATAACAGGTTGTAAGATGTTCCACGGCTAAAATCGATTTTCCACAAGGAACCTTCATTTGACCTTGATGTGAGCTTGGAACTCATCTGTATACCAGAATGGATGGCTGATTCGGATTCAGTAACCCCGACAATCTAAGAAATATGTGTTTTGGACAGATTGCACGGCTTCTCTTCATTTGACCTTACAATGAGTCAATTTATACCTCGCGGTACTATAACTCCTACCTTTCGGTGATTATACATATTTCGAAAAATATAATTTTCTCAACTTAGTGCCTATGACAACTTTTTATCTAAGCTTCGAGACCTATTCAAATGCAAATTTTCAGAACTATCCGCTGGAAGCCATTTTGCATAAGGAACCTGCGGGGTCATTTATTTACTTCGTTACTTTCTTTCGAAATTATGACACGTAGTCACGTTACTTACAATTAGCTAAATAAATAAACATGTTACGCAAACAATTATTCGGTTATCTAGAATGAAGCGTGTTTTAAACAACATGTCGTTTAACAATCATTTTTTTAAATATTAATTACCACTAACTTTTTTACATGTAACACCGAAACACATTAACTTAGCTTGCGCAATATACACTCATACGTATATACAGGCTGTCTTAAACTACACAAACCTATTAAGTATGTACAAAAGTAAATATGTCCATACAGCTTGACTAAACTCGTATTGTCCGGGAGACAGGGAATGAGCTCCAGTGCTGGTAACGTTGCCACTGCGCATCTGAAACTCGTAAACAAAATAAATTTTGTCGAGCTGTATGATATGTGCTTTGAAATATTTATATTACACTGTTATGCTCGAGTTCAGTCTATTTTTTGTTCGAGATTTCCGTAACCTTGTTATTCAGTTAACTCTAAACAAAATACTTTTGAGGAAGAGAGTGATATGTCTCTCATAACGTCAAGAAACCTAAACCGACGACTTGACAACCAACCCGGAAATTGTTCTACCAAGCTATTTTCATTTTATATTAAATTTAAAATAAATGTTTACTTATTTTTTTACAATTTATATCTGCTTTAAGTAAGACAGTTAAAAAATACCGTCTCCTTATTTGCAAAATGTGACTATTCTTCTTTTTTTTTGACTAAACTCCGTATTTAAGCATTTCTTGAGTTCTCGAACAACTTTGTTAAACATTGTTTTTAACGAAAACAAAAGTTAAATGCGCTTAAGGAAAATTTCATATTTTGAAATTTTTGGAGGCCCTGTATATTTTATTATATATTTGATTGCCGCCCATGGCTTCCCAAGGTAAGCAAAACTTTTTGTCAAGAATAAATGTTTCTCGAAAAATCAACAATAAAAAATGTTTACAAAAGTGCGGTACTCCATCCGCGGACACACTGTATATTTTTAATAGCATAATAACATTTTGTTAAAATATATATTTTAATTACAATTTGGTGTTATCACTTAACTTTACCGCTTATCTCCATTTCCTGTGAGATTGCAAACAAACACCTGTTATTAATGTTTCCAAATCGTAATTTTGTTATGAAAATAATAGAAAAACCTAGAACGGGCATATCTGATTTTCTAGAAATGTTTATTAATCACTCAAGAGTTTATACCTCTATAAATATTATTGCAACAAATTAACGGGATTTTTATTTTACCTTGCCGTTAAACGTCGGGTATATAAAGAGATCGATCTGACTGAAACATCAAGTTGCTCCAAGCAAGTCAAGGAAGATATTCCTAAGCAAGATAATTTGATGAAAATGAAGTCTGTTCTAATCATCGTTATTCTAGTTCTTTGTGCCGTTGCACAAATCACAGGTAAATATAAATTTAGATATATATTAATTATTAACTGACATAATGTTGTTCAAAACCGAGGTACAAATTATTTGGTGCCCATAATATTTATGGATTCATATTTTGTCAGAAATATTTTCCAATTTTAATTTATTAACAAAAACTTTCCTGCTTATTTCGAAAATATTATAGTGAATTTTGAATTAATTTAAATGATTCCTGCCTTTAAAATTAAACGTACATTTGCATTTTAGCGGACAGTTGCAACGTGGTGCCCTGCAGTCAGTATTGTCGCAATGAGGGGCATTTTGGAGGTTATTGCACGGGAGCAAATATGGAAACCTGTCACTGCTATGACATTGGCAACGGGAAATAGCAAAATTTGAATTGTTGGAGAGGAAGGATCTAAAATGTATTCAAGTTCTTTTGCAGTTAGATGATTATGTATACCTACGTATTTACCAATACGGATACCAATAAGGACTGAGAGTTTTTTTATATTTTGCTGTAGTATTAAGCTTTAATTTATTTGTAATAAATATTACTCGACGAAACTACTTTTTTATTAAGATATTAATATGCTGTACATAAAAAATATTCTCAATTTTGAAGACAGCATAATATGCTCTTTGTTATTACAAGGTCTATTCAGAAAATAACCGAAATCTTTTAATTACGCACTAGTGGACATATTTAGTTATATGCGGTTGGCAGCATTGCGTTGCGCATAACCTGCTCCGTAACCACATGGTCTTGTATTACACAGACCAACAAAATTTAACTTTTTTTGGAAGCAGAAACTTGAATATATATTTCCGAAGGATTTGGGTGCGCTGAATCCGAATCTGGCACCAGAATTGCTCTATCACCTCAGGTTTTTGAGATATTCTAACCTAAAAGTGCAAAAAACACTGTTTTTCGTCATATTTGAGGTTATGCAGTAATGCCATCTATTCTTTTTCAAAAAACTAATACCTTGAATCTAAAAGTACAAGGCTCCCTCCTTCGAATGCTGTTGAGTTTGCTCAAATATCTTTTTTTTCTGTTGAGATATCACATGTTGAAATTTTTAAGTTTCTCAGTTTCTTAATATGCGAAAATCTACTAAGGATCCATTGGACATAAAGCTGTCGATTCCAATTCAGAAACTTCATACCCATACGTTTTCTGGGTTTGGAGTTGGTTGGCTTGGGGTTTGTAAGCTTGGAGTTTGTAGGTTCGGGTTTTGTAGGATTGGGGTTTGTGGGTTTAGGGATTGTGGGTTTGTGGATTTAGAGTTTGTGAGTTTGAGTTCGTATGTATTGAAGGTTTCTGAGTATGAAGTTTCTGAACTGCAATCAACTGTTTGACGTCTAATGGATCCTTAGTAGTTTTCGCATATTAAGAAAGTAATAAACTTAGAAATTTCAACATGTGATATCTCAACGAAAAAAAAATATATTTGAGCAAACTCTACGGCAGTCGAAAGAGGGAGCCTTGTACTTTTAAATTATATGTATTTTTTTTAAAAAAGAATAGATGACATTACTACATAACCACAAATATGACGAAAAACAGTGTATTTTGCATATTTAGGTTAGGATATCTCAAAAACCTGACGCGATAGAGCAATTCTGCGGCCAGATTCGGATTCAGCGCACCAAAATCCTTCGGTAATGCATATTAGTGTGTCTGCTTCTTGACCCTTGTTGATAAGTGTTATTGAAATGTGCGAATTTTTGGGACAACGATACAACGTAAAATTTTGCGTGAAACTGGGGAAAGCTTTCATGGAAACGTTGCAATTTTTTAGGCAAGCTATCGGAGATGATTCTCTGGGTCGTACGCAATGTTATGAATAGTTTTCACGATTTAAAAGTGGTCGTCAGTCAATTGAAGATCATCCTCGACTAGGAAGGCCTTTGTCTTCAACTGTAAACTCTCGCGTTCAGAAAGTCAAAGATCTGGTGCGTGCAAATCGCCGATTAACTGTCAAAGAAATTGCTGAGGAGGTTAGCATCTCAATCGGCTCATGCCATGAAATTTTGACTGAAAAATTGAACACGCATAGAGCAATTGCAGCAAAATTTGTTCCTCGTTTGTCGGCAACTCCTTGAACAATCATTCAAAGGATCATAACGGGAGACGAAAGCTGAATTTATAGCTACGAATTGAGACAAATGTTCATTCATCAGTCATCACAATGGCAAAGGATCTCCAAGATGCCCCAAGAAAGCACGTCTTCTCGATCCAATGACAAAGTTTTTTTCGACTTTATGGAATTGTGCATTTTGAATTGTTACCTCAAGGTGAAACAGTGAACCGTGTGTACTATCAAGGCGTTTTATAACGGTTACGTGAAAAAATCCGCAATATGAGACCAGAGTGGTGGCGAGACAACTTTGTGTCAGAAAATCAGATTACTGTCCTCCCTGACCCTCCTTAGTCGGCAGACCTGGCACCTTGCGATTTTTTTCTTATTTCCAAATTCGTCATAGACTTTAAAGGCCATTGAAGGTCCGGAAATGAATACTTTTCGAAATATCGAGTCTCAAAAAATTGAATATTTCCATGGAAATAAGCACTTTTGAAAATAATTATTATCCACTTTTTATGACTTAGATTTAGATCGATTTGAGTATTCATAATATATATTTCTGGAGTAAAGTTTATCTAGACAATAGGGGTGCAAATTCTAAAGTTGATCTTCAAATGACCTTGAGTATCAAGTTCCCAGTTTGCAATTATAGACCAAGAAATAAAGGTGTAAAATCATGAACTCGTAAAAATTACTATGCGTGATTTTATTGTTGGAAAGTCTTGGGAATGATAATACAGAAGGCGTCTCATCAAATGGGTCATGAAAAAAGTAAAGCGTCATTGTTTTTTTATCAACAAATAGGTAAAAAATTATTGTAAAAAAAACTATTAATCTTAGCAAAAAAGTTCAACAGACGATTTGATCTAGAGAAACTTATCTTTAAAATTAGACTTTATAAGTTAAAAATGCATTATAAACAAAAAATTTATTGCAAAATTAAACGGAAAAAGTGCTTTTTCTTTCATTGTTAATAACGTTTTAAATAATTAATAAAATCAAATCATACCAAACTTTCCCAAAAGGTGAGTTTTTATATCCTTGAGATGTGCAAAAGATCGGTCAAATAGTTTTTGCAAAATTCCATTTATTTATCCCATTTTTGCAAAAAAGTCCCATTTTCAAATGACTATTCCGGGGGCAGAATTATGACTAAAACATTCTTTTTAGGCTCATTTTCCTCGAAGGGACACCAATTATCCTCAGTAGTATAGCAGTGGGGATTCCAGACCACTTCAAGGTCACCACCGGGCTGCCGCCATCCGAAGCTAGCACCAGGTCTCCAGCAGCAGCTCCATGGTCACGCTGAAGAAGTGTCAGTGGGGTGCGGGGGTGGGGGATCTGGAATGCAGAAGAAGAAGCCGGGGTCCGTCATCGGCAATGACCACCAGGAGGCCGGC
>NW_019417286.1:0-101537 GCF_000390285.2 Anoplophora glabripennis
AAATACATTTTGTCATAATTTACAGTTAGTGATATACAAAGCTGATGTGGTAAAATTTTACTAAACTTTTGAATTTGAATTTCAGCAAATGGTATACTTGCGATTTTTGCAACGTTAATTATGTTCACAACAATGCATAGTACAACGTTTCAAAGCCTTTCTGAATTGTATTTTACAACAAAGGGTAAATCTTGCTGTTCTTGTTAAATATACTGCAGTTTTGTAAATTAATTTCTGTTAAGTATATAAAATTCGCAAAACTTTTGAATTTGGACCTACATGCAAAAGGTTGAAACGGTAAATTTAATTTTGTATAAAATAATGCACAGTAAAAGGTTTCAGCGTTCTATTATATAAATTTTAATAAACTTTTGAATTAGATTTCTAGTAAATGATAAACACTGCCCAATTTTGTTCTCAATAATGCAATACTACTTTAATGTATCTAATTTATTTAACAAAATTATTGCTGCTTTGGTAAAATTTTTTTAAACTTTTAAATACAGATTTTAAAAAATGATAAACCACGCTGCTTTAACCAATTTTATTCAAAATAGCAAGTTTAATATTTTTTGACTATTATAAAAATTTTACTGAACTTTTCAATGGGATTTACAGCAAATGGTGAAACTTTATCAAACTTTCGAATTTGGATTTCCATCAAATGGCAAACATTGAAGTTTTGTAAATTTAGTTTTGTTCAAAATGATGCAAAGTATAACGTTTCAATAATGCATTTCGATTTTATTGCATAAACGTTTGGGTTTACCGCAAATTAAAATATCTTTTACTAAACTTTTGAACTAAAATTTTAGGAAATGGCATGCATTGATGCTTTTGTGAATTTAATTTTGTTCAAAATAATACAAAGTACAATGTCCCAATATATTTTGATTCTGTCATAATATTTTACTAAACTTTCGAACCAATATTCACCTAGCAAATGGCAACTTTAATGTTCTCGTCGTGGAGGGACGACATTTTTTGTACACCTCGAAGGTACGAATGACAAAAATCGTCAGGCTCGTTGCCGAACGTAGGCTGCCCCTCGCGTCTCGCCCCCGTACCCACCGAGGCATAATAGAAACGCCGCCCGCGGCCGAAATTAGCCCTCCCCCCGTACAACCTCCGTATTATTGTTCCGAAGTTATTATTTGCTAAATATAATATTCAGGCGAAACAGTTGAACGTTCTTAATGGGTAGACAAGGGAAATATCTTGTAATCTGCGGGGATCAATCCGAAAGTTGGGGCCCCGCGGGGCCAGAAGTCTTGGGCGTCCGCCCTTGTGATTGACAGGCCCTCTGCCGCCGCGACCCAACCATCCGCTGCAGGCCCGGATCATTTACGCATTTATTTCAGATCGGATCCTGCAACTGATCGATTCCGTTTCACTCCTATCTGGTGCCTAATTTGAGTTTCAGTCGTTATAGGCAGTAATTTGTTTTTTGAAGCCCATTTCCGCGAACGCATGAGGGATCACAAGAAATAACCAAGAAGAAAACGATTTTTTAACTGATCTTTAGTGCAGTGTCATTTGATATTTTATTAACCTACGACGAATGTCAACAAAACGTTGCAGGGGCATCGCATCGTTATGCAGAACGTTTAAGGTCTGTTTCATATTAGAATTGAATCATCGATATTATTTAAAATAACATAAAATTCAAATCATAACTGTACGCCCATTGCTCTTCATCTAAGTTGGCTGCGATCGTTGCATTTTATTTTTACAATTATATTTCCATGTCCATAAACAAATGATTGTTACTCTATCATCATGGCTTTATGGAAAAGCATAAAAAATAATGAATTTAAACTTAATCACACAAACTATATTTCAAGTTATTGGCAGGCAAATGAGCTGTAGGTATATGGATTTTTCACCATCTTCGATATTGTTAACTATACTACAATATTTATTATCTATATTAGCTGAATTTGGATGGATTATCAGATAATCTACTACTCTTTAAAAGGTTTTTGAAAGGCTGACCTTATTATATTGGGATGTTACCTGCCGAATCAGGTGTGCCCCAGGGGTTTAATTTGAGACTCCTATTATTTTAGGTATTTTTTAGTGATTTAAAAATTATTAAATGTAATAATGATGATTTAAAAATTTATTCTAGGACTGAAAATGTGAGCAACTGTGAGTTCTAACAATCTCAATATACTTTTAGTTTAGTTTTTAGTGGTTAAAAGAATATAAGTTGAAATTGAACATAGTAACGTCTTCTTCTTTTTCTAAAGTCTACGAAGTTAGATAGCTTTGCACTTTTAGCTCAAAATTATGTTTGGAGCATATCCAAATTGCTAAGACTAAATCATCCTAACTTATTGGTTTTATTGTAAAATAAAATTATTATATTCTAATATTAACGCATTAAAAATGCTTTTCTTTTCCCCAGTGCATTCTAAGCTAGCATTTGGTATTCTGTTTATGAGATTTATTGTTAGGATGGGTTTAAAGAAAATTATTGAAATACTTATCTTTCAAAAGCAATGATGTAACTAGGCTTGCAATCATGAACTCCTGGTTTCTAGATTCGGTGTCATTAAAGCTGACACAAATTACGAATTGTATCTTATTTTTTATAGAATCTAGAATCTTCATCTCAGTTGCGCGAAGCATTTGCAGAGTCACCACTGAAGATGGCGACAGTGAAGAACGTCGAAACGTTTGAAAGCATTGGATGCAACCTATAGCAAAGGTGACTACGACCACCACAGCGCAGGCCTAGGTGTTCTAATAGTGGGTCCGCCCCCACAGAGCCTAGTCCGAGAATAACAAAGGTAGTTCAAAGATTACTAGATAAGGCTAAGGATGTGAAAGGTAATTATGTAACTGGCAGCGACCAGGCATAATAACCCGAAGAACCATCGGACTATAAACGAATCTAGCTACTGACAGACTAAGAGCACTGGTGTTTACTTGTAAAGGACAAAAACATTTACTGTGAATCATTTTAAAAATCCCAAATGGAACTTTTTTCGAGTAAACAACAAATTCCAGGCAATACCAGAAGAATATCCGAACTGCTATAATAGTTTAATCTGTAAAATTGTGTTTTCTTGTAAAATCGCATTTTTACGGTGCTATCCCAAGAAGGCCGGCACCAAATTAGTTTTCACATGCCGATTTAGGAATAATTAAATTTACCAGTGGCTGTTAGCTAAAGATTTTGATTTACTACGCTGGTACTACAATGGGATACTATTTCAAGAGGTGCACGACGTTTCTCTTTCTTCTGTGAAGTGTGGGTAGACCGTATTGTTAAAGCTGGTCGGACCACAAAAAATCGATCAGAGGTAGCATGCAAAGAAATGCGAATTAACTGCGGTTACGTAAGCTCGGGAAGGTCTATAATATAACGGAACACGAACGACAAATTACAAAGGTGCACAAAAAAAAACTAAAGTGCGAAGATGTACGCATGCTAAAGAAAAAGATGCATGGTTGAGTTTTAAACAAGTCTGTAAACATTTTTTTGGGAATTAAGATCTCAAGGAAGTGGAAAAGCGATAATAAGGAAGATGGAACGTAAATATGTTAACTGACTATTTTTTAAATCTGAAACGGGATATACCGAAAACAAGAGATGAAAAAAAAAAAATAAAACGACTTTCTCTTCGCAGCTCATTTAAAAACAAAAGAGTGATATACTCTTATATTGGCTAAATTGAGCGATTTTTGGGCCCATTTTCACTTAGATTTTACGGGTTACTGTCCGGTCCTGCATAAATTTTGACTGATATCGTTTTCAGCTCATCAAAATACGTCGGCAATGATATGTCAGATCTTTGGATTTGAACTTTTTTGTGTGCCTGATATTTTATTAATTAAACTATAAATATTAAGAATCAAATTCTCACTAAGATAATAAGGAAGGGAGAAATTTGGGTGGCAATGAAACTATCACTGATATTGCTAGTGATACTAGTGATGACGAATATATTCCATATCACGTTGTAAAAAAGACAGGAACAATATCACAAAAAAAGTAAATGATGTTCGAGATTTGGGCCTGGCAGAGAATGAAGCAGAGTTCCTAATATCATGGCTAAAAAAAATACTAAGCAAGTCGGAAAAGTAAACCAGAGCTAATCGTGTCAAACAGACACCGGATTCAGATTCAGCGACCCTAAAACTATATGGATACCATGGTCTTGTCTTTCTGACATGCTACTTTCTTTTGTGGGTCTGTGTTATCGAGTGCAATTTGAGCACAATTTCACTCGTTTTCTTTATATAACACCACGTGCTTATAATATTTATATTATCTGCACTACAACATTCATGTCAGTTACCCAGTCAATTTTTCAAGCCGATAATTGCTTCAGGCCGACGTTATATCACGCTGTTAAAATAATTAACCAAAAACTATTTCATCTTTCTCCTCTCATTTATTATTTAGTCATGTTACAGATCTATTAAAACAATATTATACGAGAAATAATTATCTACGAAATACCCGTCGAGAAATTAGACGTTTTTAATTCAAGGATTGTAAAAGCGGCGATAAATCTTTCATTTAGATATACAAATTAAACTGCTTAAATATTCTGGCTAATTAAGACAAAGGAGGATTCTGTTGTGTTAACTGAGTAATCTATTTTAGAGCCGGTTCTAGCGTTTGTACTGCATTTGGAGCACCTTTTTATCTGTTATAGCCGACTTGATTTATCTCTGGGAAGACATTTGTCCTATTAATAATAACTGAATTGATCGAAAAAAGGATATATACTTGAAAATAATGCCATAGTATTTCATTAAATTACATAGGACAATATAAAAAAAAGTGGGGTGACCTGGACAACCCACTGGGCTACCTATACGTATTTTGACGCTTTGAATTCGTCCTTACTTTGGAGAAAAACTAACGACGATTCACAGCATCAAAATACGTATAGATAACCTTGTGTGGTTTTCAGGTCAGGTCACTTTTTTATGTTGTGTTTTTGTGTAATCAATAACGGAAACATTTTATAAAATACAGCGGATTTAAATTGAATCATACTCAAATGCATTTCTTGTATCACCATTTCCACTGTTCTGACTCACCGTTTATCATATTTATCTGTTCCGAAGCTCCTGCTGCTCTTAGGGCGTCTTCAAGTTGTGCTCTCCTGCTGGCTTCCAGTTCTAGTTGCTCCTGCAATCGCCTTCGGGCCCGTCTTTCTCGTCGAAGACGCTTTTGTACAAGTGCTGGAAAGAACAGAAAAATGAGTTGTGTTGGTATCCGGTTCCAGTGTGATTTGTGTTAAATTCTAATTAAGTTTTGAGTAGATTCCAAACAGAATTCGATACAAATTTAGTAAAAAGGTAGATTTTAAAAGAATTTTAATACAACTGCTTAATTAAAAAATCTCACTTAAAGGAGAAAAATTCAACAAGTAAAAAGCGAGTTTAAAAATGCAACGATCTAGAGAACGTAACACCTAAATTCCAACTACTAAAACCTCACGTAAAGTAAGAGGAAAGTACATTCATTGATCATATCCAGACTTAATGACCACCATCTTCAACCGTGCATCATTCGCACATCTTGACGGCCATCACACAATACGAAGGGATTATTGAACATTGATCAATCAACTCCGGCTAATGAACGGTGTAATTAGTCGCTGCAATGGAGACGGGGCCGCGAAGGACCCCGCGGAGAGGAACCGCCTAATTCTCGGGCTCCCCGGAGCGCCAGGCGGTGTACGAGCCCCTTTGTGGAAGACACTCGATGGCTGATTGAATGCTGATGGAGCCGAAACGCGAGCGCTTTTGTCTAGAGGTACGTCGACGGAGGAAAAAGGACAATTTTTGGAGGACTAATCGAAGTTGCGCTTCTCGTTGCAACGAACTTGTGGAATTTATTGCGAGAGCGGTTTGGTCTCGCAATAAATGTGTTTTATAAAAAAATCATATTTTTTGCAATTATTTTATTTAGAGACAATGTTTGGAGAACAAACAAATAAAATTTGACGGATTTGTTATTGGCACGTTTCGTTTTTCGAGATCTAATAAAAGTTACAGGTATCGATGCAACAAACTTGCCCAATTTATTGGGAGAGCGAACTAGTGTCACAATAACTGTTGCTATGACTTTTAAGAGCAGTTTCCAAAGATCGTGCATTTTATCATAATAAAAACTAGATAACGCCTGATGAATTCGAAGAGCTTTTTGGGAATTAATTAAGTCTTGGTGTAACAAATTTACATTTATTACGAAATCGGATCTCACGATAAGTCATATCTTACATTTTCTGTGTTAATCTGGTAAAGAACTGCGTTAATTCACCTTTCAACTTTCAAGAATAATTTTTTAAAGTTTAGAGCATAAACTTTAACACAATAAAAACCAGAGTACAACTGATAATTTGGTATGTTCTTTTGGGAACTAAATTGCGTTGTCTTGGTGCAACAAACTTGTTCCCTATATTGCGAGAGCGGTTTGGTCTCACAATATGTGTGTTTATTCAAAAGTTTTATAAAAAAAATCATATTTTTATTGCTAGCTAAAATTGCAATCTATGCAATGTTTGTATAATTATTATTTTATTTAATAGACAATGTTTGCAGAACAAAATTAACCAAAGTAAAAGCAACTGACGCATTTCCTAGGTACGTTTTTTTCGAGATTTAAACAGTTGGTATCGATGCAACAAACTTGCCCAATTTATTGGATGATTATTAATCTCACAATAACTGTACAACAATGTGAGACTAGTTTTATTGACTTTTAAGAGTTGTTTCTAAATATTTAGAGCATTCGTTTTATCACAATAAAAACTAGATGACGCCTGATGAATTCGAAGCGCTTTTTCGAAAATTAATCAAATGTGCGAATCTCGGTGTAACAAACTTGTTACATTTATTCTGAAATCGGACTAATCTCACGATAAGTCATATATCACACATTTTCTGTGTTAATTGCGAAAATTATAACCTGGTAAAGTGTAAGCGTTAAAATTACTATTAATTTTCAAGGGTAATTTTTAAATGTTTTATCACAATAAAAGCCAGAGAACAACTGATGAATTTGGTATGGTCTTCGTGTTGTTTTGGTGCAACAAACTTGCTCCCTATATTGCGAGAGTGAATTAGTCTCGTAATAACTATAAGAAATTTATGTCAGCAAGTTTTTCAGTTATTTTGCAGAAAAATATCATTTTCCAAATGGTTTGAAAAAATTGTACGATGGTCATTTTTCAATTATTGACAACTCTTATGAAATTTTTCTCTTGGTGGATACCTCAGACGAGATTGCTCTATAAATTTTTCTGACATTTAAGATGACATTTGCGAGATTTACTGACATTAGGAACACAGTTATAAATGATTGTGGCTTGGTTTGAGATAATGATTCGCTATTTTCTGTTTTAGTGTTTTAGTATTATATTTTGGTAGTGATTGAACTTACCGGTATTTAGTATAGGTAATCATAGTTACAATGATATCCCTATGATGCCCCACAACCAAATGTATGTACCTCAATATATTATTGTATTATTGTAATGAAACCACTGCATTTTAACATAATTTTCACCAAAATAACGGACACTTGTCCACCACTACACACCATACATCACGCCACGAGCTGACCTATAATGGGGACGATGCGAATAGTCAAAGGCAACGCACGACGACCATAGAATGGAGCGGGGTCGCTAAAATAATGAGGACATTTACTCCGATTTAGCTACATTTTTTACAGGGTACTCGTAAACATCTAATCCATGGAATAATTTTGTTACTTTTTTTTTTAATTTGCAGTAGGTCCTTTATCATATATAATTTAAACATGTTTAGAGCACGATAAACCCTAGATTTTCATAATAATTTTATGTTCAACACATATTTCTTTAAAATTTTTCAATTATGACTTATTGCCGTACGATATCTGTTTGTGCAGACCCTTTGTCAGAATCATTAGATAGATTACAGTTGTTGCGAATTTAAAGATATTTCAAGCACTGAAGGCTTACGAGGTAAATGAAATACCCCGGCATACATAATAACACAGTGTAGCAACATATCTATTAACGAAAGACAATGTACCTTAGAGGCATCCTATCCCGTACCATTCCGCAGCTCACCTCGCCCGACCCGGACAGTTAATCTCGCAGGTCATAATGCCTCCGTTGTTGAAACACTGGAGGACGTAACGTTTATTGACTCTATTTTAAATAATAATTTATTTGACAGCGGCCTGAATGACTGCCGGTGCGCTGCTGCTATTTGTTTACAAGATATTGCCTGGACGGGCACTTAAAACTAACAATGTTCGGGTAATTGGAGAATGGGCATAGTTTCGGTTAACAACGCATTAAATGTCCGATATTTAACGCGGCCTAATGGGCCGGCGAAATTGATTGGCGAAAATATAAAAATGAGCGGAGAAGAATACTCTTATTATGTATTCTATACTGCATAAGACCTTTGGTCTCTTGGTGGAGCAAAAACACGTTTGAATGTCGCTGGTTTCATTAAATTGCTCAGGACAAAACTGACATTTTGAAAAATCTAACGCGCGTAAGTAAATGGAGAAAGAGATTTTGCAAGCTTAAATAGTTTATAAAAGACAAATGCCTGAAAATGCTTCATTTTTGTCAGATTAAATCAGAAAATGTAAATTGCATTTCATTGAATGCATTCTTTTCAAATTTGACACATGACCAAAGCTAAAAACCATTGCTTCATTGTAATTTCTTCGAATGTATTGGACTCGACCAGCCTCATTATGTCTGATTTTAAATGAGTCATTTTTCCGCAATAGATGTTAGATGTTTGTAAAAGTTTGTGTGGCACACGACGATTTCCACACTTTTCCATATGCAGTACAGTCTTGGTGAATCGGTGAACATAAAGAAGTAAATATTTCTTTCACTGTTCGAATGTAGTGTGATGACCGAGCAAAACAGTTTATCCCTATGCTTCTTAAAGTTTTAGTAATTGCTCTTGATATGTAACATAAATTTCCGCAACAAAATTTAACCAGACAAATTATCGATGTTTAAAAAAATTGTGAAAGTGTTTGTATTATCGAGTTTCTTTCTACGTCCACACTATGTCTTTAATATGGTCATACGTAATAGTTCTTGGTAATTAGAAAGCCGTTTTTACAATTTTGCATATTCAGTCTGAAAATTTAAACCATAACGTAAATTCTATTCCAAATATGGATCTATCTATAATTGATACTTCAAAATTGAATGTTTGGAGCTTGTAAAATGGCTCCTAATTTTTTTAACCATACCGACTTTCATTAGACGAAAACTGCATCAAACTAAAAGTTTATGTACACATTAAAATTCAAATACATAATTCTGAGTAAATTTGAACAAAAATCTCGAATTAACAAATATTAACAGAAATTAAAATGTGGGAACAAAAAGATTTCATTATGGTGGCTGGTCTTTGTCAAGGATGATGTTGGAACAGAAACAAAAGATATTTCTTTAAACGATTACATTATTTAAGGGGAGGAATTTATATGTACAATTTTTTGTCAAGCATTTTAGAAAATCTAAGCAGGTTAGAAACAATGTTTCTTCACCGTACCAGTAACATAAGTCTTCTTCAGGGTATAAGACAACTAACCATATACTCAAAATAAGGTAAAAATATGCTTTTTATTTATCTTTCGTTTCCTGAATTGTACGCTTGTTGAACATATAGAAAATTACGTATTGGTACTACAAACATAATCACACCCCGTAAAATACTTTTAGAAAACTGCTAATACATGCATTAATCACTATTTTTGAGTATCTTTACAAATTTGCAAAACAGGAAATGTACATTTTCTGATGTTTCCATGTTATGCGTGATCTTTCATCGTGAAAACTTAAGGGAAGTTGCTCTAGTTTATCGCTTTATCACTTCCGGGGTGTTATTTCTTGTCTATAATACGCCGGCATCATTAATTTCTGTGTATGAGGTATGTGTTTTTGTATGAATTATATTTAGACATATTTTAGTTTTTATTTTAGATAATTATTTATTACTATCACAGTTAGTAAACTTATCTGTGGCGTTAGATATTTTTGCATAGATTTCTGATATCGCGGAACATTGTTCGACTTCCTTTGACAAGATTTTTTTGAAAACATTAATGAATTTGTTTCAATTATCTTAATACCTTCATAATAGAGTAAAAATGACAATGGTACTTAAAACAATGATGTTGTTTGCATACACACCGTCCATGTTTAACATGACTGTTGCATTTTGGACAAATCAGTGATATCATCTTGCTCTACGCCGCGCCGAGAGAGCCAGAGATAAGAGAAGGCGATCCCACCACTGTGTAATCTTTTTCATTTCCGCGGTACAAACTACTGCCTATTACTACTATTTAACTGCTACCGTGCTTTAAATAAATATGTTTTTCCATTGTTACGAGCGATATTTTATGGTTAGTTTCCGTTTCCAGCCTTGGCGCGTTTTATTTTGAACTTCCTTTGGAAAATTACCCCGGTGGTTCATAAACAAGTAATATTTATAACATTCCTCGCTGCTATGTGAACACCGCTGTTTAATTGCTTACTAAATTTACTTAAACATATATTACTGCGGTTTATTTATTACATCCGCGCGCTACCAATAATTGCAAAGGAGAGGCCATTCTGGATCTAATTCTTAGTTTCCATTTTTAGGTATTAATTAGTACCCTTCTCTAGGAATTTTGCAGTATGTAGGAAATTTATGTAGTTAAATCATAAAGTTCATACGTAAGAATTCTTTGAAGTCGGTTTCGAGCATTTACTTCTGTTTAAGAGAATTTTAAGGGTTCCATACATCGATAACTACCCTTAAAACAGATATTTGGGAAGAACAGGGACAATATTTATACTCTATTGTAAAAGCATTCAGAACATAGCTTAAATTCATTTGACAAGATTAAAAAAAATTGAATATGTTTGAATTAGCCTAGTAGGTACCTTTGCAATCTATGCAGATATCACTTCACAAAACAGGTTTGCGGTAAAGACTGTACTAAGTATTTAGATCATAGTAAAAACTCAGTTACCGTCTGATTTCTAAAAATGGCCCTCTACAAATGTTATGCTACTGTAGACTTTTGATATGGTCGATAATTTTGTATATGATGAGAAGTATCTCTCTGTTAATAACAAGAATAAAACTATTCTAACGTGATAAATCTTTACTGGAAGTTACATGTTTTTCGGTACTATACTATAAAAAAATCGGTGTGAGTGAAAGCAATAAAGGTTCGGAGTGAATCAATTGGGTGAAATTATTGAGTATATTTTCACTCAATATTGGACATTTTGATCATTTTACTCATTTGTGGTTATATTTTTTACTGGGTATGTATGCTACAGTCTTCCAAGCTGAGGTTTTTGCTATTTTGATGGTAGCAAGCAAGGAGGAGGTAAGGAATTGTGCAGAGGAGAAGATTTTTATCTGCTCCGACAGTAAGGCCGCGCTCAGAGCGGTTAGCTCCCCGAGGACTAGGTCTGCCCTTGTCCAAGAATGTGGAGACGCTCTAGAGTCATTGGCCAGACGAAAAGAAGTAGAGTTGGTTTGGGTCCCAGGCCATAGGGGCATTCCTGGTAACGAGAGGGCGGATCAATTAGCTCGTCTTGGGTCCAGGGGACCTGGACAGGGACCTGAACCAATCTTAGGTATCACACGAGGCAGCATTAATGGGGCCCTCAATAAGTGGGCCTATCAAACTTTAGGTCAGGATTGGAGGAGAAATCGAGGATGCAGGCAGGCCCATAGTTTTATACATGGACCTAGCAAATCCAAGACAAGATGGCTGCTGAGCCTCAGTCGAAGAGCCCTAAACTAAATGGTGGGGGTTCTGACAGGACACTGCAGACTTAGGAGGCATTTAAGCTTAATAGGAATTGAGGAGGACCCTCTATACCCTAAATGTGGCGAAGGGGAGGACACCCTGTCCACCTTCTGGGACGGTGTGCAGCCTTTGGGAGAATAAGACATAAAGTCTTTGGTGCTGAAGAGCTGCAAGGGGTTGAGGTGAGAGACCTTCCATGGACCAAAATCCTGGCGTTCATTAGGGCGTCGGGTAGGTTCGAAGAGGGTCAGAGGCAGAGAGTGGTTAGGTGATGGGATGGCGGGATAGACAAAAAGGGCCCACTCGTGGCCTAATTGCCAGGCTGAGGCCGCCCCTTTACTACTACTACTACTGTGGTTATATTTAAACTAAAACTGAGTACTTTCACTCAAATATACTCCTTAAATAAATTCTTCACATAAACTCGTATTTGGTGCACTTGTACCTAAATCAGAGTAAATGTCCTCATTACTGAGTGATTTTAAATGTATATTAATTTCCAGTAATCTGAATGGCGCCGTGAAGATGGCACTACTTACATATTGCTTCTGTAATCTCGAACATAGTTGATAGGGGCCCGTAAGGTGCTCCAGAAAAGCGGGATCGCCAGGAGAATAGGCCTTAGCCGGCGGCGGCGGGTCTCAGCTGGGGGGTTTGAACCAGGACAGGAGGAGGCCCCGTGAAGTGAATTCATTTCAAGACTATATATCCTAATTAGTCATTTATGAGTGATTTATTTTTGTCAATATTTAGTTAATTAAAAACCAAGTAAACCTGAGTGACTCAATAATAGTTAAATTTAAATCATATTATCAACTCTAAATTGGTTTTATATACTCAGAATAGAGTCAAAAGTCTTTCAATTGATAGTTAGCAGTAACTCGGATTAGAGTAAAACTCACTCATTTCTGATGCAAGTTTCACTCAGTTGTACTCATACTAATCGAGTGTGGACATAAATTGATACATTATTGAGTAAAATTGAGTGAAATTTAAGTGAAATAATTTTTTTACAGTGTAAGTACTTTCATTCAAATATAAACTACTGATAAAGTCAATTCTAAAGGATTTTATACACTCACAATAGAGGCAAAAGTCACTCACGGATTTGAGTAAATTTCACTCAATTCTGTTGCAACAGTTTCAGTCATAAAATTTTCGTTGTAATCATACTAATGAGTGAAAATTTCACTCAATCGGGTGTGGACAGAAATTGATACATTATTGAGTGAAATTGAGTGAAATTTAAGTGAAATAATTTTTTTGCAGTGAAAGTACTTTCATTGAAATATCTAGGGACCTAAAATATTGTCTCTAAAACAGATCTGCGTAGAAACCACTGTAGCAGCTTAGTAATTAGTGACTAATTGTGTATATAAAATGGTGCAAAACCACTCCATAATCAAATGGGAGCAGGCTGTTGGTGCGGGGGCTCTGTGACGCCGCCCCCCTTGAAAATTTTCATAGTACAAAATGACTTAATAATAGTTAAATTTAAATCATGTTAGAGATAAAGTCAATTCTTAATGGGTTTTACATACTAACAATAGAGGCAAAAGTCACTCACGGATTTGAGTAAAATTCACTCACTTCTGTTGCAGTTTAAATCATAAAATTTTCGTTGTACTCATACTTATGAGTGAAAATTTCTTTCAATCGGGTGTGAACACAAATTGATACATTATTGAGTGAAATTGAGTGAATTTTAGTGATTTTTTTTACAGTGTACGGTGATATAAACAATACGCCTGGTTAAAGTCGCCATATTGTTTGTATCTATCATTGTGCCTGCTTAATTTTGAAAAAAGCGTATGTGAAAGGGATATATCAGACATAGTGAAGCAACAGAACATTTACTGGAGGATAAGTCTAGAGCAAGGTATCAAAAGGAATATAGCAGCTTCAATTCTGTACCGGAAAATGAACAAATCTGCTTCAATTTGAAAACCATGTTGAAAACTTGTAATACTGTATATAAGATATTCGAAAACTAACAGCATTTTTTAAGAAGAAATCTGTTAGATCTATGGTTAGGAATTCAGCGTATTTGGTAGAGAAATTATATACTGATATAATTATAAACTAAAACTGAGCCGTTTTCTAAACATAGTAGCTTACAAATTGAAATCAAACCGATTATATCTCTGAAGATGTCTCACTTAGATTGATGAAACTTCTTCGGCAGAAAAATCCAATAAATTACGATTATCCGTAGAAAATTTTTCATTATATTGACATATGCTAAGACTGTTGCTATCGAGAAACAGAGATAGCCTCTTTCACTGGCGCTTAAATTATAGCAAATACCATTAAATTAGCAAAAACATTATATAAACATATCCGTAGATCTTTTTAGGGACTCCACCATCAAACGAATTTTCACCAAGGCCACCCAAAAAAATCCACAGTCTTCCAATTCAAGTTGCAGCCTGCGGAATCCTCTCGCATCTAGGAAACTGGGAAGTTGATTAAACCGCTTCGCGATTGTTCCGGCGTGACCTAAGTTTTTACCTTGGGTTCCCTAAAAAAATGCAATAATAGGACTAGCGCTGACAATGGTACAAATAAAATAAGCGACTCGTAAATTAATTGCAACTTTGTCTTGTGACTAAGGTGGTAAAAAAAAAGACGTGGCGTGGAAGCCGCGCAGTGTGACAGACCACGAATTAACATATTTCATTAAAGAAGACAATGGCTCGACTATTGGAGCCAATTGATAAAAAAATCCTGTAATTGAACTTCCCATGTATAAATAATCGAGACGGTTGAGCGGTCTCGGCATTATGCACGGCTCGCGGGCTAGAGCGGAATCGTTCACACCAAGAAAAGAGTTTGTTTGGTGAAAGGAAATTGGTCTTGAAAAAGAAAATCGACGTTTTAGGCAGATAATAATATAATTTTGAAATAAAACAAAACAGTATTCAAGTCGAGTTAACATTTTTTTTTATATAGCCGAGAAAAAGACTAGTGTAAGGACCTACAAGTTCATAATATTATCATTTATTGAAGATATTCACAAGTATCTAATTCACGACAAAGGAAGAAACAAACTGCAACACCAAATAACTAAATAATTATTTTTATTTTTGGAGCACTATTAAGAAAAAAGTGTATAAGGAAAGGCTTGTATCAGAGAGGATTTAGAAAATAAAATTAGGCAAATATGTGGCGGCTAAGCAAGAAATAGGAAAAGTAACAAAAAGGTTGAAATATGCATAAAAAAGGAAGTTGCTTAGTTGAAATAGAATTATTTAATATTACTTTATTTTCTTCATACTTTTGCCTTATAAAGGGTGGTAGAAAACATAGTTTTTTAATTAAAAACTGTTAATTTTTTATAAAGTATACAGTATAGGGTTATGTATGGAATAGCACATCGAGTAAATGGCCTCCACGGATCTGTTGGCACACATTCACTCTTTTGTCGAAATTTTCCAAGATCGTTTTGTATAAATGCGGCTAAATTTCATTGATACAGGGCTCAATTTTCTTTTTCAAGGCGTGAGTGGTCGTGGGCTTGTTAGCTTAAACTTTAGAAAGAAGAAAAAAATCCAACGGCTTTAAATAGCATGATCTGATTCTGCAAAACGGGAAATTACACGACCAGGAAATGACTTATGCAGTAATTGAATTGTTTCTCGGGCTGTATGGCATGTGTCACGGTCTTGTTGAAATAATTTGTAGTCTACATCCATATCTTGCAATTTAGGAGCAAAAAAAACTAAATTATCATGTCGCGATTAAATGTTATTGTCTGACCAGCCGCCTTATTAGATGCCTCCAGTCCAAAATCTGCACCAAACAGAGAAATTTTGTGGATGCATTTGTTTCTTAACAATTACTAGTGGATTTTCTGAATCCAAATGCGACAATTTTGTCGATTAACGAAGTTATTGAGATGAAAATGATGACGATGTATTTGTTGAAAAAATCAGCATTCATTTGTTGTTCCATAATCCATTCAACGAACTCTCTTGGGTCTGCGTGGTCAGTAGGCTACCGTTCTTGAGTCAATTGAATTGTAAGCATGAAGATGGAAATCATTCGAAAGAATACGCTGTAGAGAGCTTCTCGAAATGTCCAATTCTTAAACATTTTGGATGGTGCCGAATTGATGTTCCTGAACTATGAACAACACTCTCACGAACTGCTTCGATGTTGTTGAAGGACGACCAGAGTGTTTAATATCACCAATTGAGCCAGTCTTCCTGAATTTCTCAATTAATCTCTTCACAGTTGAAGAAGTTAAATCACTGTTACGCTATCATTCCTATTTGTTGGCAACATGTTACTCCAAAAAATGATGAGTTTTTGGACACCCTATATATAAAAATATGTAGTAAATTTTTGGGTGCCAGTGATTGCGTTTTTCTCCACTGAGTAAGTCGACGACTGCATTCGAGTAACTTCTTTATTCAATTTAAAATTCTACTCCTCACATTTATATTCTTTGTTTTGTTCGAAATTAGTGTCACATCGCTTTTCCGACAAACAAATTTTATGCAATTCAAGCCTGTTCCATCTAAATAGTTTAATTGCAGTTTTTGTGCAGCTAAATATTAAAATTGCGCTCTGAAACGAATAATTTTCATAGGAAAAATAAAAGTAACCTTATAATTCGCAGGAAAACATTTATTACTGTTTTTCTGTTGTCCGATGGACATGGTGGACGTTTTTAGCTGTCAGTCGCTAAACTAGAATCAAATAATGACTGGTATTTACAGTGTGCAATTAGATAATTATAAAAAGAAAAACTTTTAACGACGCGAAAACACTGCGTAGCACATGTCAAAATCAGCTGCCGCAAAAAAGTGAATGAATTAAAATACTTTTCTGTGTTAAAAATATTCCCAAATAAATAAATAGACAAAAAGAGTAAGCAACTGTACACATTTACAATGTAAACTGCAAAAAAGCGTTGAATATTATTAACTTTAATAATTTCTCTTTATAACCGATAGAACACTTTTAATAACAAAAACATACTGTAAACATACCGATTTTCTTTTAATCTATGATTGGCTAACTTCAATCTCTTCGTCTAATATAAATAACAGATATCGTCGAATTCTGTACAGTTTTTTTTTTGTATCCAGTAAGTATAAATGTAAGGTATTCGAGTTATTCAAGATATTCAATTCAATATATCTCAGTCTGTATCTGCATTATTACTCAAATAGTCCAGGCGCTAGAGCAGTAAAAGTAGGCTTTAACGTTTGTGATTGTCATCTATTTTGTTGTATAGAAAAATCCCAAATATTATGTAGAATAAGAATCCGAGTTTGCCTATTCCAAAAAACCATTGCCAAATTCAGGGGAACAACAAACATACAAAAAGAACGAAAAATTACCCGTTTTTCGACATACCTATCTAAAATGAATAAAGTAATTCTTTATTTTTTGATTATTTAACGATTTTTTATAAAGTTGCAACTGCGAATCAGACAAGTTGAATTTTGCATTAATAATGGGCGAAAAATAGTAGAAAATCATATGCATATCTGGAGCAATTTTTAAAATAAGCAAATATTTATAAATATTGATGAAACTTTGTGAACAAATAGTAAAACATGTGTCAATTCTACCTTAAAAATGTTGCAACGATCGATTGCGTGGTTTTCGATT
Source organism: Anoplophora glabripennis (assembly GCF_000390285.2). NCBI lineage: Eukaryota > Metazoa > Arthropoda > Insecta > Coleoptera > Cerambycidae > Anoplophora > Anoplophora glabripennis. The sequence goes on from NW_019417286.1 coordinate 17,447, forward strand.
GACAGGATTATTGATTAAGAAAATTTCAAAAAGTTTATAGCGTACGTGGGTTTAAATTAAGGTTTAGAAAAGGCACACAATTTTTTTAGAGATACTTGTTGTCATAATAAACAATGATCAATACTAAAATACCTGTTTTTACACTTTTATAACAATTTGTAATTTTTTAAAAATTTTTCAACTTTTTACTATACATATAAGTAAACAATTATATACTGCCCAGGGAATTTTCTATTCAATCGACAAAATCTTACACACATAAAAACTACGTCGTAACGACAGCATTCTACTGTGTAGATTCTGAGATATAGAACCGTAAAGTTAATAATAATTCATAGCTTATGTAGTCGTGAAGTCGAGAAAAAAAATATGTTGACATACAAGTACTTTCAATATCCGTTTAGTGCATTTTCGGCAGATAAAAGCTTAATGAAAGAAAAATCAAGAAAGGTACCGTGGTCACTGGAATTTCTCGACAAAGCGAGAATGGGGATGACTGCGAGCATCAATCTGAAAGCGTCCTTGATAGCGTCAATTTCTTAGTTAAAAGTATTTTTCTTAAAGTTTATTCTTGTGAAATATACTTTCATACAATTGGAGCAAAGGTAAGAAAATAATTCTGTATACCGGTAGAATTATATTTTTACTTAAAAATTTGTATAAAATTTATGCATTCAAAATTTTCTAACCTTTAAAAAAATATATTCATTGTGTATTTTTTTAAATCTTAAAGTATAGAAATCAGCCATATTTCTTAACGTACATTTTGTTTTATTGAAATGTGATAGCTGAAAAAATGGATAATTACATTATTTGTGATAAAACCTTAAGTAACAGTGATATTCGTACTTTGAAAGCAAAAGGTATCAAACATTGTATCACAGCTAGTATAAGAAGGGAAGATAAAAACATTTTAAATTTCGAAAACTCAATCCATCAATATTCATGTTAATTGTGCTAAGACTTACACTTGGGAGAAGAGTATACAATTAGCTGAGAAATAATTAATAAAGTTGCTTAGTGGTTCTTGTACACGCACTTCGACTGGTGCAGATTTTGACTTTGAAAAGCTTTATAATACCTGCGGAGAAGATGCCAGAGATGATTTGTTTGAGAAGCAAAAAAAAACTTCCTACAACCAAGAGACAAGTAATTAATTTTGTTAATAAAACAAATATCAGACAAAATTTGATTGATAAATTGAAAGCTTTACGCTTCTTTCTATATCTCAGAATCTACACAGTATAGAATGCACAGTATAGTCTTTGGTTAAACAGCAAGGGGTTACGACGTAGTTTTCATGTGTGTAAGATTAGGTGGATTGCATAGAGAATTCCCACGAAAAAAAAAAACAGATGCCCAAAATCTCTTTAGCATTATCAAATTTACATGTTTGGACCAGTTGTCAGCAAATGACATTATTTATATTAATATAGAAAAATTCTAAATTAGCTGGTTCACACATCCAAAACATTATAATTTAGTAACCAATTAAAAAAATATATATATTTCCACCGAAAATCCATAATTTATGGTCCAAAATATCAAACGATTTGCTAAAATCTATTAGAATTAAACAGGTAACTTTCCAATTATCAGTATTATAGAGTATATTATCGACTACATGAGATAAAGCTGTCATAGTGCTGTGATTTAATCTAAGTCCTGAATGGATTGGAAGAACAATAATTTGTGTTGAAACATATTCAGTAATCTGTTGGTGTATAACCATTTCCAAGATTTCGGTCATAAAATGGGTCTCATGAATCAAACGAACCGTTCTCTCGGTGTGGCGAGGGACCGCCGACCGCCGAAAAAACCCCTTCTCCCAGTGTAGACCGGCCGGTGCCTCGGCCCGGCGAGCAAAAACCCGTGTGGATAATTAGAAAATTCCCCATAATTGAAGCGGTGACTCCGAAATTTACATATGCAGTTAGTTACAGTAACACAACCTGGTAGAAGTGGACACTGCGGCGCTCACGCACCCGGTTTCCAAATGGACTTCTGTAGAAACGAGCCATGGGTGGGGCCACCGAGTCCGTGCAATGATTGTCGTGGCAGCCAATCGCGCTGTGAAGGTAATGCCAGGTTACAATGCATAATATGTGCATATAATGTTGGCCTTATCGGTTCCGAGACGCGGGCTATGCCTTTCTCGCTCCACTCTTTATTATTCTCAAGATGGAAGCCGTCGATATGTGATTAATATATTTATTGACTTAGGCTCCATATGCTACGCCGGGAATGATCGCCTTGGTTCTCGTCTTCCACGGGAGGCCATGTTCCTTCTTTGGAAAACATTCGGCTGTTTCGAATTCGAAAAAATAAGCCCACATGTAGAATTATGTTGATAATACGGAAAAAATACCAAACATTTAAGGTCTATCTGAGAAATTAAAAATAATAAATAATTGCTTTAGATAGGTACCACGACAGTATAGCTAGTAATACATAATTATTAAAAATAAAGTACTAATATAATCTGGTTTAAAAATTAAAATTCCACTTTCCAATACAACATCTATAACAGACGTCTCTCAAGAGATCTATAAGAACGAGCATAATTAAATTATCTTTATTGAATTGCAAAAGGTCTAGAAATGTTACAAAATTAATTTGAACATCCCAGTTTTACTGAAAACTTCTCAAATGATTCTTCTTGTAGAAAATTTTGCTATGTTTCGAATTAGAAAAAAATAAGTTGTAAGTTCTTTGTTTCTGGATTGTTCAGAACGTAAGAACCTTCAAGACGTAACTCTTTAATAGAAATTTTCTAAGCAATTTTATAAAAAAACTTCTAAAACGTCATTTTTCGGGAATCTTGAGCTCTAATCCATAGAAAAGATAAGTAGCTACTCATTTGATTGAATGATTTACAAAAAATGTAACGATCTTAGCTAATACCTACATATAACTCTCTAACCAGAATGATTCAAGAACTAATAAGGAAAAACACTAAATGAATTATTGCTTTTTTATACAAAATTGGTGAAAAACTACATAATTAAAGCTAAAAGTACTTAGAATTCAGGNCTTTATTATTCTCAAGATGGAAGCCGTCGATATGTGATTAATATATTTATTGACTTAGGCTCCATATGCTACGCCGGGAATGATCGCCTGGGTTCTCGTCTTCCACGGGAGGCCATGTTCCTTCTTGGGGAAACTTTCGGCTGTTTCGAATTCGAAAAAATAAGCCCACGTGTAGAATTATGTTGCCTTTGAAAATAATACAGAAAAAATACCAAATATTTAAGGTCTATCTGAAAAATTAAAAATAATAAATAATAGCTTTAGATAGATACCACGACAGTACATAATTATTAAAAATAAAGTACTAATATAATCTGGTTTAAAAATTAAAATTCCACTTTCCAATACAACATCTATAACAGACGTCTCTCAAGAGATCTATAAGAACGAGCATAATTAAATTATCTTTATTGAATTGCAAAAGGTCTAGAAATGTTACAAAATTAATTTGAACATCCCAGTTTTACTGAAAACTTCTCAAATGATTCTTCTTGTAGAAAATTTTGCTATGTTTCGAATTAGAAAAAAATAAGTTGTAAGTTCTTTGTTTCTGGATTGTTCAGAACGTAAGAACCTTCAAGACGTAACTCTTTAATAGAAATTTTCTAAGCAATTTTATAAAAAAACTTCTAAAACGTCATTTTTCGGGAATCTTGAGCTCTAATCCATAGAAAAGATAAGTAGCTACTCATTTGATTGAATGATTTACAAAAAATGTAACGATCTTAGCTAATACCTACATATAACTCTCTAACCAGAATGATTCAAGAACTAATAAGGAAAAACACTAAATGAATTATTGCTTTTTTATACAAAATTGGTGAAAAACTACATAATTAAAGCTAAAAGTACTTAGAATTCAGGTAGTCCTTAAAAAAATGATATCTACTACTACTATTCCTTAAGCATGATGACAGATTTTGAAAAACTGTTCTATGATGTTTACCATAATAGTATATGCATTTTAATTACCCTCAAATTGTACTTTGGTATAATAATGGATACACATTATCTTTCCATTAAGAGACTAAAACATTAAGAAAATATAATACATAGTTGTCATTAACACTAATTATTTCTACTTTTTTATTTGTACTGTAATTGCAATCAGCTACACCGAAATAACCCTTTTGAAGTCCTGTCAAATACATTTGTAGCTGCCATCTGCACATAAAACTTCTGGGTCCGTTTTCCTTTTTCCACATACTTTTTAAAGGTCTTCATATTCGTGGTACACTTAATTTCAGTAATACTGTCTTCACAGATTCCATCAGGCGATCCTGCTATCGTGGGATAGTTTTTGCAAAGCATTATACGACATTTTTTAATTGTTTCCCCAATGTGGTACTTACAGTTTTCCTCACTTCATCCTCCAACATTCTATCGCGTTTCATGGCCGAAGCANTTATTATAAAAATAATGAGTAGCTGTTGAAATATATTGACTTAGGACTATAAAATATTTTATTTTGACCCATCCAAAATGTACGACATTGGAGATGTAATCGCGCGCATCAGTTGGATGAAAATAAAGCCCTCTGCTTTCTCCTTATCTAGCTTCACCCAACCTATGAGATAGACTGTGACATGCATAGTCCCCTTTATTTAAATGTCCTTGATCTTAGCAAATACATACAACTCTCTAACCAAAATAATTCAAGGATTAATAAAGAAAAACACTAAATGAATTATTTATGCTGCCTTTTCATAAAAAAATGGTGAAAAACTACATAATTAAAGCTAGAAGTACTTTGAATTCAGGGAGTCCTCAAAAAAATGATATCTACTATTCCCTAGGCATGATGACAGATTTTGAAAAACTGTTCTATGATGTGAGGTATTTATTATTTCCAAAAAATATTTTATTTCTGTAGAAAATAAAAGGTTTACCTAGTAGTCTAAATAAAGTCTAAACTCACGCAAAAACGGTCGCCGTTGTCATGGCGTCTACGTGACGTGATCTATGTTTGTCAACAGTAAACATAAGGTGCCAATATTTTGTGTTGCAAGATTCATTAGTTAAATAAAAATACAAAGTTACCAAAATAGTAGGTATATGGATTTTATTTACCCTCAAATTGTACATTGGTATAATAATGGATACACATTATCTTTCCATGAAGAGACTAAAACATTAAGAAAATCTGATACATAGTTGTCATCAAATGTAACATTAATTATTTCTACTTTTTTATTTGCACTGTAGTTGCAATCAGCTACACCAAAATAGCCCTTTTGAATTCCTGTTAAATACATAGCCACCATCTGCACATAAAACTTCTGGGTCGGATTTCCTTTTTCCACACAATTTTTAAAAGTTTTAATTTCAATAATACTGTTTTCATCGATTCCATCCGGTGATCCTGCTATCGTGGGATAGTTTTTGCAAAGCATTATACGACATTTTTTAATTGTTTCCCCAATGTGGTACTTACAGTTTTCCTCACTTCATCCTCCAACATTCTATCGCGTTTCATGGCCGAAGCATCTGAGATTTTTCCTTCCATTATTAACGTGATCAGAGTTGCATCATTGGTTTTGCACCGACTAAATTCAAACGCTTGTGAGGCCGTCACTCTGCCATATCTTAATTCATGCCAAAAACAGCTTTGATGTTGGTCTCGTCTCTTCTTCAACTTTCATGTCATCTTTATCGCAGTCAATACGAGTTTTTTCAAAAATTTGTAGCAGGACTGTTCTTTGTATTTCAGCACCAATTTATGCATGGATAAACTTTTGATCACAAACAATCTTTTTGATGTTTGATTAACTCGCATTTGTTGAGCTTTATTTTCTTTATACTGCGGATATTGTCGAAATACAAAAATGGTACAAAATGCCATAGATGTGACGTATAATTCGCTCTGATTGGTGTTCAACTTATCATGGCGGTTTGCTGTATTATGTAGTTTTATTTCATCAAAAATATTATCAATCTCGCTCCATAAAAATAAAAACGTTCATTATAATCCATTATATTTCATTAGATAAATACATAATTTTAGTGATTCTTGGTTACTGTCATCATGCCTCGATATGTTGCAATACAACTAAATGAATTAAGCGAGTAGCTACTAGTACTGGTATACAATTTCTGTTCTCTTTCCTAATTACGAAATATAATAGATATTGTTGTTTTATATGCATCAAAATCATCAATTAAGAAGGTATCAATGGTAACTCATCATCAAAATCACCATAACAATTAGATTAGTGGAACATTCGTCGGTTTTCTTTCAAACTCTTGTTATAAATTATAAGGTATTGAGAGTTTTAATTCTATTTTATACAAGTAACTGTTTAGACGGTCATCTAGGTTTCGAAAAAAAAAAACATCCAGTAACTTAAACGACAACTTTTGCGCGGATGAATTATAGTGTTTGTTCCCTCTATTCCTTCCAAGGTCTTTGGTTAATACACACATATATAGTAAAATATTCGTTCAACGGGATGAAAAGTTAAGTTATTTTAGCGATTTTTCATTAGAAATATTGAAACGTTTATTGACAAAACTATTTTCAGCACTTCTGATCCCTGTGACTTCGCCAAATATTAGATAGATTTCACAAGTTGCATCTATCTTTATTATTCCTTACTTTAAAAGCTACTTCTTTCGTTTTCAAGGTTTTATTAGTATCTACGAACTTCCTCAGATTATAAATTCCATACCGTATTATGAATTCATCCAAGACGTTTATAAGAATCGACTCGATAATTAAATGATAGAATGTCGGCGTCTAAAAAAACTCAATTTTTTTATTTGAAATATTAATATAATCGGTTCATTTTAAGTTCCGATCTATTGTTAAACCGACGTACTTTGCATCGGTTACGGAGTTTTTTTCTTACTTATTTAAAAATACAATTATAATGATGTAACTGTTTTATTCATATCTGGAAGATGCGGGCCATTGTAGGATTTCTATCAAATTCCTCAGTTGGCAATCGTTTAATTTCAAGCGTTTCCTTCTAACGAAGAAATAGTTGAATTAGTTTTTTTTTAATTTCATCAGGATAATATAGGTAAAATTTTTTTGTTACGTTAACAGTTAACAAGACGTAAATAAATCTAATATATTATATCACACTACAAGGCTTGAAACTTTTATTTTTGAGATACAAAGAGTGTTGCGGTTTCCAAAAAAACATGTCAAGTAAATGGAGATAATGGGACTAAATTTTTATGTGCACAATATATGGATATAAATTAAGTCTCAGATCAAACGAGTGGATATGAGAAATGTTGGTTATATTTTCCTCAAAAAATGGTGTTGTTTTTGGAATAAAACCTTATTTTGATCGACTTGACTTTTCGGACAACTTTTAGAGCTTTTATATAAATTAGTATCTAAATTGTAAAGATCTCTGTTTACACAAATGTAGTATTTATTTTTTTTACTCGTATAAACGCTAATAAATATGTTCTCATATTTCGAACGAAACGAAAATGAGATTTTATCTACAAAAATGCTATTTTCTTTTTAAGAGACCAATATGAAAATTCCGGATCTACAATTTTCTTAATTAAAACAAACTAACTAAATATACTTATATGAAGCAACTTACCAATAAACTAATTTTTAACGGAATTTATTTTATATATAGATACCTAAAACTTTAAATAGAGGACTGCTGCCTATATGGAATCAACTAAAATAATATTTAACAATTTATTGCCATGAAACATTTTTTCACCCATGAAAAAATACAGTTTTTATTTTGCATTGTTTCAAATAAAATATTACAGGTATTTATCTTTTGTTAATTTGCTCTTGAGCTCTATTAATTTAAGAATTAAGAGCATCTCCGTCAGAAACACGTAAATTTTGTTCGAATCTGTATGGAAAAATATCTGAATAAGTATACCTGTTCTCAAGTGCTTCTATTCCGAAATTCTTAATTTTTTTCATTTATTTCAATTTTTCGTTTCGCAAAGACAAATTAACTTATAAATTTTTTTTCAAATTGTTGAAATCTAAGCCAGCTCATAGACCCGATTTGATCATTATGGATTTTCATTTATAGGGATTTTCCAAAAGCGTATGAAGACACTGATTTCAATAATAATGTGGTATTATTGAAAAAAAAATTAGAGACAGTAAATTAATATTGCCAATAGTTCATTAGGGATGATAATAACGTTGTTACAGAGACTTTGAAAAAAATTATAACTGCGTGTAGGCTTGGCTGAGAGTATGTTCAAATATTTTTTACCTTTGTTTTCAATGTTTATTATTGAAAATAAAATTGTTAATATTAAGGTCAAACTTCATTTTAATTTTTTAATTGCAAATTTCTATATAATATTTTTTTGAAAAACTAAAATTAAAGCCACTTCGTTCAACTATTTCAATATTATTATTTGAACACCCTATACATCAAAATCTAAATTTTTATATTCTACGTATATATTCTTATGCTTTTATTTATTTATTTAAAATAGACAGCTTTGCATTAACCATTACCTCTTTTTGCAAATTGGCTCTTTGTAAAAATATCTAAAAAGTTATATTTATTTTATTTTAAGATTATGAATTATAATATAGATTCCAGAAATAGTTTTCTCACTGTAAGTCTTTTCATGCAAGTCCACATGGTGTTAAAAAGAGGGCGTTTCTTTAATTTAAAAAAATATATATATTGTTACAATTAGATGATCTTCACTTGTGACTGGCTACCTGGAACCTTGTTTTATTTGCTGCAAATAAATTGCTTATCTGTTTCCTGTTGTATACAATTCTTTTGTTGAGGTAAGTGGATTTTCACCTACCATTAGTGAATATTTTCTCAGTGTATCTGGTTAAGATCTCTAAAATATCCAGTATTTCAAAGCTTCTCTTTGTATTGTCAGTTAAAAATAGTGGCAGCTACAGGTGAAAATGCATGCATAGGCAATACAGGTTTTTCCAATACGCTCCAAGGAATATGGAAAATGACATAATTTTCTGCCTTTTCATATTGACATATGACAGTGATGTATATTTTCCATAGTTGCAAAAAAGCACATTGAATTCCTTGGACTAATATTGGCACTTGGATATATATATCTTATTTTTAACACATAACAGTGCAAATTTTATGAAAACACCTTAATAAACATGTTTTTATTTGTTCTACTAAATTTATAATGTTTTCAATTTTCGAAAGTCCCTTTCGATAATATAATGGCGATTACTGGAGCTGTTATCGTATTCCCTTACGACAGAACGTTCGAAAACCGTAGGTATAGATGACACCTCATAAACCTCACATGTTTCACGTTGTGTGATAAATTTTATTACACCGAATTCCCCAAAATGCGAGTCAGCTCTTCCTCGACAGATATCAAATATTTACTCCCTCGTACAATTCGACATAAGTTCATATTCCGTAAGACAATCTAGCAAGCACTGTCATCCTCATCTCCAAATGTTGATTGGACGCGAGCCATCAAATGTTTTATTCTCCCAGCTGGCTAGACCAGAGAAGGGAAGGCTTTCACCGGAAGGAAGTTGAAGAGGAATATTTCGCTGGTCCGCCGCTGGCCCGTAGAAAAACTATCGTTCTCGCGACGCGTCGTGGCGGAAAAACGGGCACATATCTTCGGGTTTTCGGCCAATAAAACTTGATTCGGAGATTCGCGCCAAATCGCCCTATTTACGACGCTTCTGACTCGGTCCGATAACGATTCTATTTCTGTTTCCGGCGATACACAGGTATAAAATGATATTTATTGAGCCCGTAATATCCTGGAAGAGTATTGACGGAATTGATGTTATTACCATTTATGTTAGACGTCGATATTTTAGGGAATTACAGACGAATAGTACGTGTTGTGTGCGAAATACAGATGACATCCAGGGAAAAATTGATTTTGTACCTCAATTTTCAAGGATGAATGTCTATTACGAAATAAAATTTTTATGAAGAACGATTTTTAGGGGGATAGTTTTCGTATTTATTCTTTATTGGGTATTTTGTCACCTGTGAAAGAATTTAAAAACTAATGAACCCTTGCACCAAAATGGCCAACTGAGGGTTATTTTTTTGTGAAAATAGTTTTGCCTTAACAAAACCACAAAAAAAACTAACAAATACAAATTACACATCATTATACAACGCGCACATCAAAAAATTGTTGACGTTTCCCAAATCAGTTCGTTTTCGGTTTCTGAACTGACAGTGACATTTCGTTGTTAGTTATTTTTTTAATTTGTTTTTTTTTTGTCTGTTTTCATAGTTAAATGTACCATATTACGTTTATTCTATTATTACCACATCTTTTCCTATTTGTAGCTGTAATTTGAAACACACATCTTTTACCTTTGAACAAAATAATTGCGGTCTCTTTTAATTTTTTTTAACGGATTATTACTTCTCCAAAATTTTGGCCGAACACCGAAACGTGATCGCAAATTCGTGATTTCTCTAATTCTCTTTTTTTTTTATGTAATTTTTGTTCCTCTATATTAATTTTTACAGGTCTATAGATCTCGAGGTCGAGAGAATATAATGTTTATAGCATTCACAAGGTATGCTATAAATGGAATTATTTGATATTTGGGAATCATTATTTAGGCGCATCTTTGACAAAAAAAAGTTCGTAAAGTATTACTTGTGTGAAAAACAGTTCTAATGTTAAATTTGTTATGGATTCTTTTGTTAAGGACGCGCCCTTATTCTTCAAAAACCTGAAATGATATGGAACAGGTTATAATGACTTGAAAATGTGATGTACTAAAAGGTAAAAATGGGTAATTCGATTAGATATGGTCTTAAGAAGTGTAAAATTTTGACAAAAGTAGAATTCAAAACTTTTATACAACCTGGATGAACAATTTTTATTGATGAAGGTAATCCATCTTATTCACGTCTATAAAAGGTCGAATTAGTTTTCTAATTACCATGATTTTCATTCAGGTTATTTTAGTAATAGGCAGTTAAGAGACTTGAAGAAGAGAAGAACTTCTAAATATAACAGTAGGTACAGTAATAGAAGCTCCTGATAGCAAGATTAGTAGACCTTAGAGGTCATTGTGATTTCAAATGAATCTAAGAGAAAGAATCTACTCCTTTTTAATTTGGTTGACTTGCTCAAGGTCAAAATTCTTTATCTCGTTAATAGGTACTCATTTATGGACAAGTATATGTCCTTACTGATTATATTATGACAAATGACATAGTTATAGTGAAAATGGTAATATGATTAAAATCATTGACCCAAAAAATAAAAAACACAGTTCAGTAGCTAAAATTTAAAACAGCACAATTTGGCTAAAATTCCTAGATGGTCAACCTAGGAACTTTAAATTTGGCCAGTGTTCGGTGCCATCCAGTAATTATGATTACAATGTTGTAATTACAGTTTTTAAGCATTGATAGTAGGGCGTGTGCCGACCTTTTCATTCACTTCCAACAAAACGCAACATGCAAAACGGTTCTGGGTTGATTGTGATTAAATATATGAAATGCGAATTACCCGCTTTTAGCATAGCCCTTTTTTAATTCGCGTACACATATAAAATATCCGCACATTGGCAACCCTGAAATTAATAGAGGCTGCGCAACTTCACACTTCTGTCATTAACTACTCTTAATTACTGTAATATTTGTAATCGCACGCTTGACTGATCTGATTACTTGCCTCCCTTATCATTTAATGATTCCTGTGTAGTCGTTTCGCTTAAACGTTTTAGTTTTTGTACCAATTATAGTTTTTGAATCACTTGCCGGTTTTCTTATAAAATAATAATTTTTGTCCAACAGTTGCAGTTTCACAGGTATTTTATAGGTTGGTTTCTGGTTACTAAAATTAAATTTTAGTCACTAATGACTATACTTTTTTAAATATTAATTTAAATAAAGAAAACAACATTAAACAATCAACTATTTGCTAATATTCATGTTACCAAGCCTAATACAAAGAGACTTGTTTCCTTTGTGAGACGTCATTCAATTAATGTAGTAACCATAAAAGAGGCAGCGTCAGCATTGTCGTACAAAATTTTCTTCCCAATCTTGATTTTCTGTGGAAGAGTATTTTCGACATATTCTCCATCTACTTTATCGCTTTTCTAAACTTCACAACCCTTCAAAGTGCGTCACAATCTGCTAAGAAAGTAGCTGCTGATATGCGAGGTGAATGATTAATGTTTCTAGATTTTCTAATTTCAAGAATCTGGCATAGGCATTTTTCCGGCAGCGTCAATACCTACAAGTTGAACAGTACATTTTTCTTATCGAAGTTGAAAAATAGTTAAATGGTTTGTAGACTTAGGTATTTTCAATAAGCCTTATAGGCCTAATGCCAAAATTATTACTCAAAAATCACCCAAAATCTTGAAAGACAGTTCCTTGTGAGCTTTATGAATGGAAGATGTTCACTAGTTCGTCACAGTTTCAATAGAAAGACAGCAACCGTTTAAACATAAAACAATAGTTTAGTAAACCAACTTCATAGACGTTCAACGTAGATTTAAACACTGAATACTACGCCCACATAGTCAAACACTTATACTTTCGTACCACAGAGTGCAATTTATTAATGTATGAGTATTGACAATCATTTGATAACCAAGCGTTGTTAAAAAATAGTCAGGAAAGCTTCTTCCACATTTGTTGGTATTGCATTTTCTGTCTTCCTAGTTTTGAGTAACTAATGTTTGCATGTCGAGGGGTGTGTGGAAAATTGCTTCTATTGCTACACTGGTGGCTTGGTGTCAATGTCTCGTACAATTTTTTATGTTTGATATATAGCATGGTCTTGAGTTACAGAGATTTATTGCTCTATTCTCATTACCATTTTATCGGGACCACATGCAGGCGGAAGGTGTTGAGCGATCTAGGTCTCTGGTAGGCTGTCACAGCCACGTCCCGAGCCTGCCTTAAGTCACCCATCCAAGTTCCAGCCTGCGTCCGTGATGCTTACCTCGGCCGATCGAAATCCATCGGCCAAGACACCCGGCTAGGCGGTCTCCTTGAGTAACTAATATTCTTTGTCGTAAATTTCTTTAAATTTTGGTGGATGTAATTCCAAAAATGCAGCTTCGGCTTCTGGTCGAATATTTTCCTACAAAATTTCGATATTTATCAACAACTGATGATTCATGATGACCGACGTCGACAACCAAGACTTGATTGTTGGAGAAAACGTCGTATATAGTACCTGAGAGTGAGCTGCTATTATAACTAGGTGAGAATTTGTCAAACTCAAACTCAAGTACTCGTGCGTAAAACATCTCACTTGAGTATAATGGCTTAATATACTCATTTGTAATATAATTTATATATTTTTACCAGTCTATCTAACTAAAATTGGAATAAATAACTGTGGTTAAGTTTGACCGTTTTATTTTGTCATAAAACTGGTTACAAGTTACAAGCAGGACTTCACTGAAAGTAAAACTTCGCTTTTAACTGGCGGTGTCCATTTTTAATTAATCGAGATGATTCCCAAAGTGGGAACATAGCACCTGTGGCAACAAATCCGTAGAAATGGGTACACAAAAGAAAACCGCAACTGAAAAACAGGTGGCCGCAAGCAGGCCACGGCACAGAAGTCAAAATAAACGCGGCCGGGCAAAGGGCTAAACAAACGGCATGGCATTGTTGCTGAGACCACCCACAGGTGGCGCCTAGTCGCGGCCTCCGAGAACCGGCCAAGCAAAGCGGCCGCCGCACGTTATTAACTTCTTTTGTCCGTCTGTCATCTCGGACGGCTGCCTCGGAATGATTAATATTATTCCGGATATCCATTCCGATCTTACGCAGATTGAAGCGGGATTTTTGGATTGGAAGTCGATACGTTTTTCGGGCCGGTCTAATCGAATCGGATTGCGGAGATTGCGCTGGCCCCTTTTTTTTTGGCAGTTTGCGATAATTTGATTCAGGGAACGTTGGAATTTGATTAAGGATGCCATATCCCATCCCGTTTCTTTTTTATTTACTGGGTTTTATATACAGGGTGTTCTACAAGCTCTATGACAAACTTTGACAGAACATTTCTTCTTGTATGAAGATAGGTGCGATTCGTTTTTGTTTAGGAATTGTAGGCATTTTAAAAAACATAATTTCATATTTCAATCAAAGTAGCATGGTAAATAAAAATGATGGTTGCTACAACAATAATTATTATTTGTGACATTTTATTTATTCATTCGACATTTAGTGTTAAAGTGCTAAATAAAAAATGCATTCATTTACTACTGGAAAGTATGCAAATATTGTCTTTGTATATGGGTACTCCAATTGGAACACCAGACAAGCAGCCCGAGAATACCGACGAAGATGCCCAAATAGACATCAACCTGCCCACATCGTCTTTAGTGCATCACTTCGTAGACTTCGAGAAGAAGGTAACCCCGATCCAAAAAAGACCATTCGTTCTACTGAAGTGAATGTACAAAATCAAGAAGATATAATAGATTCTCTAATTGACAACTCTTCTATTAGTGTTCGGGGTATAGCAAGTAATCTTCATTCATCACCGAATTTTCTATGGAGTGTATTGAACAGAGAAATGAACGTGACATGCTAGGGATGCTCTTCAGCGATTAAAATTTTGACGCTGGTTACTTTAACAACATGCACAAAATGATAGATTCATTTCGTTAGTCATGTCGTTTGATGAAACGCGTTTTACTAGGAACGGCATAAATAATAATCATAAGAAACATATCTGGGCGTTACAAAATCCGCATGCAATTAGATCAAGACGATTTCAGCAACGTTTCAGTGTCAATGTTTGGGATAGCATCATTTACAACAATAATTTACTGCCTTTACATGTTTTAAATGACCGTTTAAATGCAGATCTGTGTAGAACTTTCTTTAAAAACAAACTTTTTGATTTCATTGATGACGTAGGGCTTAATATTGCTCAAAATATGTGGTATCAGCACGATGGTACACCACCATATAAAGGGAGACAAGTAACTCCTTGGTTAAATGATTATTTCTCGAATAAATGGATAGGTTAGCAAGGTCCAATAGCATGACCACCGCGTTCCCCACATCTAAATCATTTGGACTTTTATTTATGGGGACATATGAAGCAACTTGTATACCATGTTGAAATCACTAACCGTCAGCAGTTACTTGAAATGATTTAGGATGCAGGTAACCAGATAAGAAATGATCCAAATCTCACTAGTCGAGTGACAGAATCTTTAGTTAGTTGATGGGAGGCTTGCATTCGGGTAGAGGGTGGACATTTTGAATAATTTTTATAGTCTTAAGATTTGTTAATTTGGTCAATAAAAGTTAACTAATGTTTAAACTTTAATAACACAAGTACGAATCCATAGTCTGTTTTACTCCATCACCCTTCAGTTTTCCATAAATCGCTGAATACCTTCAGAAAATCGCTAAAAATCTTCAGTAAAATGGAGAAATTTAGGAAGTGACGAGATCTTAATACGTGACACATGTTTTTCGACGTAATTTTACCCCTGGATCGGAATACGTTGTCAGAATTACTCCATAAGTACTCTAGTCTTCAAAAAATCACTGAAGATCTTCAGAAAAAGGGCGAAATTTCAGAAGTGATGATATCTTGACATGCGGCATATGTTTCCGGACGTATTGTTACTTTCTGAATCCGAATCCAATGTCAGATTTGTTCCATCACCGTCTAGTCTTCAAAAAATTGATGAAGATCTAAAAAAGGGTTTGATGAGATAGTGGAACGCCGGAAAAATCAACGGGCATCCGAAAGAAGATACAAATGACATAAATGTGGTAATCCGTATTCTTATTCTTATCCTTATTCACTTTCATACTTTCCTGAAGATTGGAGAGCAATGATTTAATTAAAAGAAGACGAAAATACATCGGAAACCTTGAGTCATATATGAAAATCTCGTTATTTCTCAAATGTGCCAATTTTTAGATCTAGACGGTGATGGAGCAAATCTGACATTGGATTCGGATTCAGAAGGTAAAAATACGTCCGAGAACATATGCCGCATGTCAAGATTAAAAAGGTTATTTGAGAATACAAACTTATGATACGTGTTTCTAAAGGTCAAAGGGAGCCTCCGTGTAAATTTGTCCCCCATTCAAAGTGACACTCCGTATAAAAGTAATAGTAATTTGATTAACAATTATCTATTAGGCTTATACCACAACAGTAACAAAATATCTTACGTCGACGTTGCGGTTTTAATAGGGAATATTTTTGGGACGATATCGTTCCTACCCGGCTAAACATTTCGTGCTATCGACCGGCATCTAGTCAAACGATTTCACAGAATGCCTCTAAGAATCATAATCGAAGATCGAAACTGCCCCAAGGACAACATCCAGACCAAGGGCCGATCGAACACGCGCCCCCTTCTACTGAGATAATGCGGGCCGCTTTATTTCCTAAAATGTAAAATAGAAAAAAATACGGTCTTCAAACGGACAAATTGCAGGTTTCCAGCAGCACCCCGGGCGTAGGATCGATATAGTCCACTTGAATTTGCATATTTATGAGAAACCGAACTTTTGCTTAGAACACGCTGATTTTTGATTTGTTGCAGTTTGCACGATCCGTGAATTATGGGGCCCATGAGGTAGATTTTGGCGAGGGGGAGACGCGACTTAAATTGGAACCGGCCCTTGCATTGTCTGTTTCACGATACAGATTTAATAGATCACTTATCCACTTTAAATGACAATCAATATTCAAGGGAAAATTATTAAGAAAGACTTACATAAATTGTTTGTGCCTTATTTTTTGACATAGTTCTCTTGGTGTATGACCTTGGTCTACCAATAAAAATCTTTATCCAACACTTGTGATACTATAATTTCTTTGGTTTTAAAGGAATAATGTGGCCTATAAGTCACTAGTGAGTTATAAGTCATAAGTCACTAGCAAGTTATGACTTATAACCCACCAGTGACTTATAGAAATCATAAAAAGACAAACGTTTGGTTTATTTTTCTAGTTTTTATTAGAAAACTAATTTGAAATCAAATTTTGAAATTTGATAGTTTTAAAGTTAGAAACAATTTAAGTTGCTGAAAATGCGAAAATGACGATTTTCAACGGCCGATTTCCGGGTTAAAAATTATTATTTTTGATGTTGCCAGGTACCTAAGTTAAAGTTTAAACATCCCCCTACAAGATGCTGAAGAGTTTTTAGGACTCTCATTATTTTAAAGCCTTGTTTTTTAATTTTTTGTTTATAATGTGCCACCTTAAAAAATACAATTTTTACAATGTGGTTAAAAAAAGTTTGTTTAAACAAATGGGCACCAGATTTCCGACCGGCATCATCTTAATTCATGTTAAGAAACATCTCACGAATCTGAATATGCAAAAAAATCGAATCGGAAAATTTCTTTTCTTTAATAATTCCAGAGCTACCAAAACAAAATTCCTGTATTTTAACTGATGTGTTTGTATACTACTCGTATTCTTTTTAATTGCAATTTTTAACTATTTATGCTCTCTTTTTATATTAATGACAAAATAGTTTTTAAGCACGTTTTTGTAACTTTCTTTTGTATTTTTTTGCACTTAACCCTCTTATTCCGTAGTTGAGTTTTTACACCTGTAGAACAGTGTATTAATAAATAAATAAATAAATAAATAAATCGATAAACAAATTTCTTAATGTCTTATCTCCATGAAACAGTAAATCTGTATTGTACGAACAAAGAAAACATTGGAACCCACAAGAATGGCATTCTTTATGTGTAACGTACTTAATGGTGTCGCCTTATTTGTTTTGATGAGTGTACACATACACATACACACACATGTACAAGACAATGGTAGGAATGTAATTATAAGATATATACCTTCGTAGGCGTTTTAGTACTTAAATAAATAAGTAGGCGTAGCGAGCTGAAATTACACCCAATTATCTCCAACAATTGGCTGGAAAGTTTGGCAAGGGCTGACGCTGACAAATGTGTAATCAGAACTCCATTTTGAATGGCAATTGTTTAAATAGTCGAATGTTTGGTTTATCATTTAATTGTCGCTATTTGGTTTTCAAGTCACGAACGTTTTATCACCGTTTGTTTGCTCATTAACATAATATTTAGTGTTAAAACATTTTTATCCTTGTATTATTTAGCGAATGCGGCTTGTCGTCCTTATGCAATGAAAGAAGGATTTTCACGTTGTAAAAAGTTTATTTCCACTAGGAGTTTTTTTAAAATTTAATATTCCTACACTGAGAAAACAGATATAAAATAAATATTTGATACTTACAGTTAAACGAATTCTATTCTTAATTTTATGATTTACATAGATTTCATAGAAACAGGTTTTGTATTGTATATTAATGTATCGTTTGTTTAATACAAAATTGAATAGTTTAGGTCAAACGATTGTATATACTTATTTTAAGAATATATTTAAATATAAATATTTCTCAGTAATAAAAAATATTTTGTTACAAACTTACAATACCTAGTACAACAGCTAATTTAACCAACCAGATATAGGTCGGTTTGGGACTTATTGCTAGTCTTCAACATTATGTCATTAGAACGATCCAGCTGCTTTAGTGTCGTTACTCACAAGGAGATGTCTACACACAGAGCGTAAGTGGCTCCATCTATCGTGCTATTCCCACCTACGTCATTCTGTGACCTACAATTTTCTTTCAAGAAAACATAAGTTTAATTATAATATGCTACATTTGTCTTGAATAACTCCTACATTAATACTAAATTTTAAATAGGTATATATGTATATTTTAAGGAACTGGGAGTTCTGAAACAAATATGTTTGCAGTTTATAATGAACTGTAAGAGATATTGTAGCTAAAATCCGAGACAACAAATTTCAAAACTATAAAAGATTTGAATTAAATTATATATATTTACAATAATATAAATTCTAAGAAAAATTATAGATTGCAGCAAATGTACCACATAGTTTGACGAAAGTATATACATTTGAATAAAGAATAAAATAACATTTACGGCAAATAATTCCGTTTAAAACTATCGGTTCATTTGGTCCGAATACTTTTTTTTTCAGTGCAGAGACAGAAAGACACCGTCCGCGAAAATAACAAATCGACATAAATATTACAACCCGTTTTTCATTTCTATTTTTCCTTCTGTTATGATTTATTCATGGAAAAATTGTACTAAATCGACATTCAACTGTGGATCAGCCTGGGCCAATCCGATTTTATTTTACCTCGTCGCATGTACTTGCGCTATATCGAGAAAATAAAGTACGAGCCTCTCTACTAGGTATATTGCGTCATTAAATGTCCTTTTTATTATTCCCTTTCAGGATAAAAGGATATAAAATATTCAATTCCTCCCTCGCCCGCGGCAACGGGAATCCTCAGACATACGGTACTGACAAATTTAAAAATAATATATGGCGCATCTCGTCGGCTGTGGCGAAAGTAACGCAAAGCCCTCTTCGATGTGGCGATCGTAAATTCGATTCCGATGACCGCATATCTATTCGCGATGACAGTTCGGTCTGAGTGGAAAAAACGATTCCCGTCCTCTTACCGCCTCCCTTGGATTGAAATTTGAAGCGAAGGATATGACAGGCGCTGAAGTGTGTTCTGTTGCTATTTTTTCAGTGGGGTAATGGTGATTTAGCCGATAATTACAGCGAAATTTATAGCTTTACGTCTCAACTTTTTTTTCTTCAAATGTTTTTTACTTCTTTTAAGCGTACAGGAGCTACAAATTTATTTGTTTGGAAACAACTGCCAAAATAGGTTTCATATACAGGGTGACCTAATATTCCCTGTACATAGAGCCACCACAACTCTTACGTAGTAAACGAAGTAACTGGAAACATAACTGTGAAAAGTACTCCCTCTCTAGAACTAATCTGTTCCTAATTTTGTTGGGGATTATGCTATAGTCTCTATTTTCTTTGTCATAAAGATGAAGGGTTTTTTAAACGTTTCCTTCTTGCAACATTTTTGTATTTGTAATAGCTTTCAGTTACTTAATTAATTTTGTTATTGGATCATTACTAATGAATTTTTGGGTTGAAATTTGAAATGTCTATATTTTTTTAAATAATTTATTTGGTAATAGAGTCTAAAAAACGTATTGAATATATAATTTCCTATGACATATTAAAACATTTATATTTCACTTAGGCGGTATAGCTTGGGAAACGGAATAGGAAAACAACGTCATATCACTCTAGGGCAAAATAAGCGGACCTAAATATTATCGCCCGCATTTCGGCCTTATTTTGTATCCTACTTTTCTACAAGGGCAAAATAGTAAATATGCCTTATATAAATGAATCAGACGAATGAACGTATAGAGTTTGTTAACATTAATATTTGATATAATATAACAATAATTTGCTCTTTAAACACGAAAGTACAATTTGAGAAGGAATCTTTAACAGTAACATCAGAAAAACTACCTAAATTTTCTTTGCCATCGAATAAATGCTCATTTTCCCTCCAATCAGTTCAGAAAAAGTAAGTTCTTTCTACTCCTGCTATTAAACGAGGTATTTTGTTCTTGGACGTTCTTCTGATAATATCCTGATGCTGCAGTATCACTATTCCATTTTCCATGTCTTTTCAATGTTATCATATCTGCATCTGCATCTACAAGAAGAGTTGCCGATGTACGATGCAAACAATGACCTGTGTACATTTTAGCATCTGCGTAGCTGAGATATTTTGCAATCCTGGACGGTATGCTACCGAAGATATTTTTGCCTACTGGTTGTGCAGTACATCGATCATTCCGATATTCGGAAATAACTTTTTTTTGGTCGCAGAGATTCGATATAACTGGAGAGCGTGTATTTCATTTTCTGCCACAATAGTAAAATACTTTGCTACTCCAGTTTTTGTATCGTTAATTTTTACTACAACAACGAGTGCTTTATCATCTATAATCCTTAATCCTCCAAAACACCCAATACTAGAACAACCTACAGTAACAAAAACCTGTTAAGCACTTGCAATACTGTAGCAAATTATTTCCTATATATATTACCTTTTCCAAAAGATATGTACGAGTTGATGTTTCTCTAATAAATTTCAAAATATCCTCTCTTGTCAATATCTTAGATTTTTTGGAATATATCCTTTCGATATTTGCTTCAAATAAGCTTCTAATCGATGATATTCTTCTATATTTATTTTTCTGCTCACTAATAATGTGGTCAACATTGAATACTTTGTCCACAATCTGTTACAGCTGAATGATTCTGACTAAAAGATATATAAAAAATATAAATATAGTTTCACAAACAGCTGTCACTGAATTTCTACTTGTTCAAGTCTCAAAAAATTTATATTCTTAGACAGTAATTCTTCATTGGTTTTATTGGATTTAGCAGTAACTATTGCTGGAATATTATCCATTCTGCCTTTTCAATATATCTCCTCAGAATCAAACATCAAACTATCAAAATCAAAAATGGATACATCGTTTATACATATATTGAGAAGCTGTTTTCATCCTCATTTACATTTAATTATTTTTAAAATAAATATGAATCAGATGTCCAAGTAAAAAATAAAACGTTGTATGCACCACGGGAGATACTACCTTAGGCGACTTGTCGCAACCTGTCGCCTGCGGACATAATCATCCCTGTATCTCCCTTGGTTCATAAATAACTATTTTGTTATGAATTAATTAATAATTTTAAAACGTTTAAGACATCATTTTACCTCAAAAATTTTGTTTGTTCTAGTTGCCTGCTTGCGAAAAACAGGACCCTGTGTATATAATTTCATAATGTTAGCGTATATTTATAACATAATATTTTATTTAAAAAACTAACAAACCCCATTAAACAAAACGGATCGCTTAATGACAAAATTACGATATAAATTGTTTATTGCGCCCATGCAAATTTTATAAATTTAATTGGTATGGTGCGTGGACTAACAAATGCGTTTTAATAATTCACCGGTCCACAATAAAACCGACGATCACATCTGTTTTGAAACATAAACCCGAAATTTTATTGCGAACTCGAAGAGCGGCGCAAATTCGAGCCGGCCGGGATTATGATTGTTTTCGAACACGTTAATATGACTCTCTTTTGTTTTGAATTATTGGCCGCTGATAATGCCCGGATTGGGCCGGTAATTTATACAAACTAACGCGATCGGGGTGATCGTGGAAAACAGCCCGGGGATGGACAAGAAAGCAAACGTCAAATCGCTCTACATTTATCAAATCGACAAAAAAAAAGAGTTTGACTAAATTGATCTTGTCTGCAAGTTTTAGATGCGCAGTAGCAATGTTAACAATCTAGTTCCGGAGCTGATTCTCTGTGTAAACGGTACAGTATGAGAAAAAGCTGTTTGAACTATGGAATTCAAATCACTTGTGGACCGTAAATTGTTAAGTTCGCAAGGTCGTGAAATTGCACACAATATTTTTAAATTTATGACAGAAGAGGCACAGATCGGCGATGTATTACTTTCTTTAGGAAAAGTACAAAGGCAGCTATTTTTTCTTCGATTGTAGTCCTACATAGGACCGTTCAAAATTGGTATGTTCAGAAAAAAATTGCACCTTCACTTAGACGTATCCATATAAGCTTCCATCAAGATCTGGGATATAGGTACTGGCGGCAGGGAAAGTTTTCCACACCTAAGTGTTCCAAAGACCAACCTATGACAATTAATAGAACGTCAAAACTTGAGGTTAAATTTTTTGATAAGAATGAACCAATACCGTGAAGAGGGTGGAGCAATTGTTTATATGAATGAAACCTACAATCATTCTTCATACACCCATGAAAATGCTTGATGTGATGAAACCAACAAACTGGTCCAAAGACCTTTATCAACAAAAGGACAACGTTTAGTCAAAGTTTATATTGGATGGGAAAATGGCTTTACATCAAACTCGAAACTAATTTTTAAATCACAAAGTAAGTCAGGAGACTATCATGATAACATGATGTACTGAATTCAAAATTACTAATTTACTTGCTACACCAAGAAAACCAGCATAGTAATAGTACAAGAAGACAATGGTTAATCAATATAATGACTATTTGTCTAAAACTTTACTATTTATGTATGAATTATTACATTTTGGTAGCAGATTTTTTTCAGGATTGTTAATTTATTTGGATTCAGGTTGGTTGGAAAGAAGACTTCTATGATTGTCGACATTTAGTTGGTCTATTCAGGACTTCAAACCATAGGTCCAAAGATGTAATGAAACAATGAAACGATAAATTATTTTCTCTCCAAGACTGACCTAGAATCTATATCTATAAAGAATCCCGAAATAGATATACAGGGTGGGTCACCAGTAACGCCTCGGTCGCTAGGGACCAAACGACAAATGTTATAGAAACCTGTTCAGGTGGGTACGTCTAGGTTGAACACGGCTACATTTTGAAAATATTTTGAAATATACAAGGTGTCCAGGAAAAGCGTACCATATCAAAGTTATGTATTTTTAAATGGAACACAGTGTATTTTACTGCATTTTTGAAAGAACCATAAAAAATCGGGTGTCAAAAATATGTTTCCATTTGAAAAATCAACTTGACCTTGAAATGACCTTGGTGTGGTCAAGGTCACCATTAGATGTCCCCCTCAAAACCCTACAAACTTTTATTTGAAAAATTTTTTCATTGAGCCCTTAACTTAAGAGATATTCACATGTATTTTTTAAAATGGGACACCCGGTATAAAGACGATTGCTATGCAAATTAATATCAAGTCTAATATATGTATAAATAACTTAAATTATCGTTTTTAAAATATATATTTCTCAGTGTAAATCTAATTTTATGCAACAGTAAGTTGCAGCCAATAAAAAATTACATAAATAAATGTATGTCTTTTTTCTTGTAGTATGCTATATAAAATGAAACTATTCAGTTTAACAATTAACGTTTTTACATTTTTTTGGTTGCCTTAAGCTGATTCCTCCAAAAAAAAAAAACAATATATTAAGTGTTATCTCATGTAACCAAACACGATGTAGCATTTGTTACGTGATTTTGTAGTCATACAGTAGCAATCATATCATCTGATATATTAAAAAAAAAATAATACACTTTCATATTGATATACATATGTTTTATTTTAGAACATATGGATATATTTCTCCAAAAATGTCGATGTTATGCACACTTAGGTATATAGTAAACTTTCGCCCAGTGCATTATTTCCCGATATGAATCAGCATAAGCTGGCAGGGAGAGCTTTTTTCAGTACATTTGCCGATAAAACAGTGGGTTCTTCCTAAAAGTCCCGCGAGACTCACTTATTGATACCGTATTTATAGGTATTATAGATTTTGTCGGCTGATTGAATGTTTATGTTGCCGTGCTGGGACACCCCACGGTCGCTTGTCACCCCTGCTGCTGCCGCTGCCGCCGCCTTTTTACGTCCGAAGAAGAAAAATGGAGATAAAATAGCCGTAGACGGGTCGGCTGTTAATGGGGACATCCCGTTTAATAAAAATCGTGCAGTAATATATCCTGTCTCCAAAATATTTAAAGAATAAGAGGAACACGCCTTTAAGTTTACAAAACATATTTGTTTATTCCAAACCTCTTCCCATAAAGACTAAATTTGTCTTTATTCAGTGCAATGGGTTTTGACCCCAGTTATAGTATGCACGAAAAAAGCACTAAAAAAGTTTGAAGCTGGCATTTTGTAGACACAAATCGCACCTTTAGTAAGACAATGATAGAACAAGTAGATCCATCCAGGAAGTGACGAAACGTAACGCTAAACTAGAGCAACTTCCTTTAATTTTTCGCATTGAAAGATCACGGAGAACACGTAAATATCAGAAAATGTACATTTCCTGTTTTGTCCAGCAAATTTGTAAAAATACTCAATAGTTGTGATTAATGCATGATTAATAGTTTCCTAAAAGCATTCTGCGGGGTGTAATCACATATAATCATGTTCATTCAAGAAACGTAAGATAAACATACGAAGTAACAACATGCTTTTTCATTATTTTGATTGTATCGTCATTTGTTATATCCTGACCTGAAGAAAACTTATATAACTGATATAGTGAAGAGATATTGTTTCTAACTTGCTTGGATTTTCTAAAACACAAAACATTGCGCATATAAAAAGCCCCCTTAAGGGTAAACAACAGAAATTAATGGAATTTCATTTCTTTTTCTAAGACTTTTGGCACCTTCCTTGGCAGCTGTCTTTAATATGGCACTTCAAAAATAAATTTTTACGTATATTTAGAATACAGCTAAAATTTGCCCTATATTCAAGTAGGGAGACGAAAATTTTGTTGAAAACTACAGGCACGTTCTTATGCTCTCTAATTTTGGCAAGTTGTTCGAAGTTATGCAGCATAATATTTTATACTTTCATGCTAAATCTTAAATTTAAATTTATCAATATGGCTTCAGGACAAGTGGATCCAGTTTTTTTTATTTATTAAGATTCTATAAGCTTATATTATAAATAGGTTTTAGGCATATTAATTTCATGAAAAACTAAACAAAAAAAACTTTTGTATTTCAAGCATTCAAGTTAATGTCTTTCGTTACTATTACAAACGAATGAGAAAAAAATGCGTTTATACAGGGTGTAAGAAGTATGACTGCCATAACTTCAGCATGAGATAGAGTAATCATAAATGAACAAAGAAGTTGTATATTACAGGGGCGTAAGATTAACAGTTTTCAAAATATAGCGAGTATTAATATTGGGGAGTTTCATCACAATGTGACAACAGAGCTTAACCTACTGTTACACAGCTGATGCATACCACGTGTGCACGCTGTAGACTTGTCCTACGGAAAAATGTAAACAGCTATTATTGTGAAACATTTAGTAAATTTCAAGACAATTGTTTTCCAGTTTTTAAATAAATAGTATAAAATGTATCGATTTTGTAGTACGAAGACAGTGTTGTGCTTAAATTTTAGCTAAAATTGTAGTAATTATGAATCTCTTAAGATATGAACTTTACTTTTAATCAAATTATGAATTTGAAAAATATGTAATTAAAGTACCCAAAGATTCACGTCGTCCAAATAATCATACGTATTAAAAATAATTTAGGGACTTACCAAAAAACAAAATTCAGTAATTTTTAAGCGCACAAGTTCAAAACAAACTAGAACAAATGCTTAAAATGTCCACCACCATTTTCGATGCAGCACGACACCTTCGAATCCAATTTTCGCGCACTCGCAGGAAAACACACCAAGAAAAAGAGATAGTGGTACGCAAAAAACACTCCAACACGGTCTAATTCCAGATACCGACAGCAACTGAACAGGACAGCATAAAACCTCGTGTTAACTGCCGTGCCATTGTCACATTGCTCTATATGAATGTTATTTTTTAGAATTAAGCATAAAGAAATTCAAAAAAGTGATAAACATTGTATTTTATGGTATTCTATGCACGCAGTTATGTCAATATTCCTTAGTTAATCGAACTTTTGTACATCAAGTTGGAGATTTTGATAATTTTTTGAGATAATAATGATTAAAATCAACATAACTCTTATTTGGGTCAGTTACAATATATTCAAATATTGTTTAACACATTTGTTAAGCTATACTAAATGTTTATAACTTTGCACATGAACTAATTTGTACATTTTAATAATTAAAAAAAAAGTTGTGTTCTTCCAATCAATCACATGCCATAGAACGAAATTTGTATCGTTATTTAATAAATAATAGAAAGCAAAACAACATTTATCCAAAAAAAATTATAAAATGGGAACTATTATTAAAACAAATTAGGTACTTTACAGTTTAAACCAAATACATTAACCATGAAATGAAAAATTATCACATGTAAAGAAATGTGTTTTAAGTGAAAACTACAATTCTAATATGTAAGTAGCTCACTTTTTCAACAATATTTAATACATATCTAAAAATGAACTAACTTTCTATAACGAACATAATAACAAAGGAACATAGTAACTATTAAGTAAATATGTTATACTTAATCGAAAATATTTAAATAATTTAAAATAATAACTGTCTTTTTGTACTGTTTATATACAAAGGTCCATTTAGTACAATGAATCAATGGAAGTTGAAAGATACAAACAAATATTTCACTAAATCCAACATTTGGTATTAATTAGCTATTCCCGGAGTATTATGAATTAGGTTTTTCTTTTTTCATCGTGTATATTTATAAAAACATAATTTTAGATGCAGATGTAGAGAAAATAATTCTCATATATTTGCTACTACGTACACAATTACATAAAATGACATATTTTAACCAACATTTTAAGAGTTATGGATGCAATGAACAGAGCTTCGATTTTTCAGGTTCAGATTCAGTATTTGATGTAGACTCCTCTGAATATGTACAAAATATCAGTTTAAAATTATAGAATTCAATTTGGAAACCAGGTTATACTTTTCCAAAGGTCTTCGACGCGTTGAATCCGAATTGCCCCATCATATCAGGTTTTCAACGAAATTATCGTATTTTTTGTTAAATCGTAATCGTTTAAGAAAGTTAATGTATATTAGTTTATCTTCGTCCAAAGAAACAACCTTTGATATATAACTGCTTCTTTTTTTTGACACTGGAAAGGCAAGTACCTCTTTAAAATAACACCCTGTACATAAGTAATCAAATTACTTAAACAATTAAAAGTTGACAGTGTAAAGTTCAAAGTATCTAACTAAATCTGTAGATTTTCGAATCATTCATTCACGTTTGGATTTTTTTCCAACGATAATAAAATAAAATCTCGCAGCGACCCAGCAGATGAAAGAATGAAACCGAATGTCATTCTGTCGTTGTTATCGGACGGAATCACCCCAGAAATCTATTTATCGCACTATTATTCCCCAGATTTGTCCCGAAATCCACCCCGATAGTTAGGGTCTTTATATTTTTTATGATATATCATAATACAGCGGCTTTTTTCACAATGCTTATGCAATGCCGTTTTTACGAGGACTTCTAAATGTTCGTTCCCGGGCTCGATTGCGTTTCTTACAGAAATATCTCCCGGCCTAAAAGCTATTTATTTTTATGTGAGTGTTGTTATTGATAGGGGGGGTAAGTATTCGAACTGATGATTTTTACTGTTTTCATAAAAGGTCTCGACACTGCTTTCCCGATTTTATGGGGCATTCCGCCGAAAACAATATTTGTTTTAATAGGAGATAGCAGAGCGCTTTTCTCGACAGAAAGAGACTCGACGAAAACGCACTGGCAAAGAAGAAGCTTTGTTTTATTTACCTTGAAAGGTACTTTACACTTGCTACGAGGGTAACTCAATACTATGAAAATTTTGCTATGAATAGTTAAATATTACTTATTAGTTTATAGTACTTTATAGATTCATAAAATTTTGAAAAATTATTATTATTAATTTCGTATTTATTTTCGTATTAGGTATGTGTTGCATGTCAGCTAAATCATATGAACAATGAAAAGCAACAAACGTTATAATCACACATAACAATAATCATACGTTCATGATTTACAACAATTTCCTTAAACTAAAAAATTTATGTCGGTAAAATTTAGTGCATATTTAGGGTTCCTTCTTGCCTTGACATGCGAATGACATGAAAATCTATGGGTCAGTATTTAATGTTATTAGTATTGTGAGCTGTTGCAACCTTGACTGGTATAACTTAAAACATCTTAATGCTAAAACTAAAACCCTACTACCCGACTGACTGATAACACACGCAAGCTTGCGGCATCGGTTTCCCATGCGGTGACGTCACACCTGCCGGTTCAGCGGATACTTCTAGCGACAGTTTATGATTTCTTTTGGATGACTTGTAGGCAATATAAAATTCTAATTTTTTGCAGAGAATCTTAAAATTGCAATATCTTTCCGTTTAAGCAAATAAAAAAAATTTGCTGAATAAGCCCATTAAATGTTTTTATTGGGAATGTGGCTCTTAACATTAAATTAATTATTTAATTTATTTATGTGAAAACGTTTTAAATTACACAATAGACATGACATTTCATTCCTAAACAGGGACTTTTTCAAATATCCTTATTATATCTGAAAGAAAGTATAAAGACTTTGTTTACAAATACATATTAGTTAATTATTATATTTATGATGAACATCATTAAAGAGAAAGTTCTGTTGAAGATATAAACATTTATTTTAAGGCAAATGGATTCTATCCACCATATTCGTAGACTTTGTCTTTCTATGACTATGCTGCACAAAATTGTCAATTCTTTTACAAATTGTCCTGAAATCTTGAACGTACATGAATTAGATGTATCTCAATTAACAATTAACTGTCTCATACTTTTGCTTCTAAATTCAAAATTGTAATAGTAGGGAACCTAGTATATGCTTGTTTTTAATTTCTTCATTTGTTTGCATGTTTTTTGTGTTTTTATTCTCTACTTTTTAACTAGCCTACCTTGTAGTTACATATTAAAAAAGTGCATATTAAAATAAAATGAAAGCTGCTGAAACTGTTTTTCTGTTAATGAACATCTTGCTATTTACCATAATATTGAACCAGATGAACTGTTACTGTCAATAGTGCCTTATTTACGTTACCATTTCGGAAAATTCTCTTATTCAACAGCAATTCAAGTGTGGTCGTATTAAATTTCCATTTCTCGAAACGCCCCTGGAAAATATTATTTTATCATCAATTCCCACAATTCCAATTAAACCGCCCGAATCTAAGTATTTGCACTTCCGCAAACAACCGAATAAAACAACAATCAAGGGGGGGACCAAATTAATTGAAATCGAAAGCGTTCGCACCCTTCACCTGCTTTTTGAGATTCTTTCCGGGAGCGACGTTAAAAACCAAAGTCCGTCCTGATGAATTTCCACCCTCCTTAATTACGGAAATCCCCGAGCATCGTGCACCCCTTTTTTAAAGATCCACCCGCCGTAATCCCCGTACGTATAACCGGCCAGTTCCTTGCCGCGTATTTAATCCGCGGTCATTTTTTATCAATTTATTATCAGGCTATTTCCCTTTTGCGAAAACTGACCCGCGGATTTTGTAATTATTCGTTAATAATGCGGTTATTTGAAAACCGCCAAAATCTAGTTATAACTGATTGTGTTATTGCTGTTAAATTACATTTATAATTCATAATCATATTTATGTAATTTGATAGGTGTGTATATTTTGCATGAAAGGCTTTTTCCGATAGTATATCATCCTGGTTTACAGTGTTAACACAATAATAAGAGAAAAACAGAAGTTAGATTCTACCTATGAGATTATGGAAACTAAAATTTCCCCACGCCTAATCAAATATCATATTGCTTTGTACGCAATCTTTCCTCTTTAGTACTTATTTTTTCACAAAGATTAGGGTTTTTTCAGGTATTTTCTCTCCAGTAACTTTTCTTTTTCCAAAATTCGCAAAACTAGTTTATTTAACGCGTTTTTGACATATCTATTTTAAAAGTCAGAATAATGTTTTGTAATGCGCGGAAATTTGTGATCCAACGTCTATTTTTTCCTCAACTTTAAATATATTAGGAAAGCTAATTTCAACAAAAAAAAACTTTTCAAATGAAGTCAATGTCCCTTAAATCCCCCTTAAATTCCCTTAAATAATTGCCACAATACTTGCAATTGGTAGAACAGTAGAAAGTTCAATCCTGATATATCATTCTAGCTTAAATTGGCCTCCGTGGAAGAGGTTCATGATGTCTTATTTAGTTTGAAGTCTTATGCATACGGAATAGACAATATCAACGCGAAAATGCTACAATTATGTTCGCCCATGCTAGACCACCACCTCACCCACATTCTGAATTGTTGTATGGAAATAGATTACTTTCCCCATCAGTGGAAATCTTCAATAGTTAAACCTCTTCCTAAAGTAAAAAGGCCTTTATCTTATAGCGATTTTCGCCCCATAAGTTTGATTCCGGCATTATCAAAGATGCTAGAAAAGATCGTATATAACCAACTCCTTTTGTATGTAACAGAAAATAATATTTTGCCATCGCAACACTCTGGGTTTATAAAGGGGTATAGTACAATCACTGTGTTAGCAAATGTCACATTTTACGAAACTTAGATCAAGGTAGTTCAACATGTCTGATTTTATTAGACTTCTCTAAAGCCTTTGATACTCTCTTGATCAGGCTTTACTTGGTGAAAAGTTATTTTATTATGGACTAGATACACATCTCTGAATTTATTTAAGACATACCTTAGTAACCATAAGCAAATAGTTATGTTAAATGATGGTATTGCTTTTTCGGGGGTTCCTCAAGGCTCAGCTCTGCCCCCCTCCAGTATTGAAGCAAAATAGTTTAGAAAAAATTATTGCCATGGATATGTATTCTTTCAGTAAAAATGAGAAATGTATTATATGTATGTAACATAATACATAGAAATTGAAGTTGACTCTATTTCCATTTCTAAAAACCAAAAAGGCAGAGCAAAATAGCAAATACGACTTAATTCCAGTACTACAGTACATGTACAGTGTCTCACTAAACGCGGGGTCGGCATGCTGATCCTTATGCTGAAATACGAAACACGATAGATTTTATACATTTTATCAAAGAAAATAATAACTATTTAGTCACCTAATAACCTACTTCTATTTTGTGTTCCTTTAAGGCGCCAATTTAATGTTTGAAAGAGGGATAGGACCGGTATGTCGTACGTAGATTTTATATAATAATGCCGAACAGTGTTGCCAACCATAGCGATATTACAGCTACGAGTAGCAACATTTTAAAGAGATAACGAGAATGAGTAAAGTTAAAGACATATATGTAAATAGTAGTACAAGTAGTAATACTAAAATTAGAAACATTCACAATTTTTAGCAGCTTTAAAGAGGTTTATCGGGTACGGAGGTATGTCTAAAGTTTAACGAAAGTTTCTGTAGATTCGCTAGTGACTAAAGTAGTAAGCCTTTAGATTTGGCAACGTTGCAGTTGGCTGGCGCGCTCGGCTCGGCGTTCGCTCTATTCCGTTCAATCATTCTGTTTGTTTGGACACCTGCGAATTTCAAATGATACGCTACGTCGAGACCGCGGCGTTGCCGCTATCACGTATATGGAGGATAAGTTAGTCAACGACAACAGTTTGAAGGAGAATAAATTATGTATCTTACAAGTACCTAGTCGATTTCTACAAGCTATCATACGGTTCCTTAGATATCGGTTTCCTATTTATACAAGTTGCTGCGGAAACTGTTCGTCAATTGTTGCGCATTCTAAGTGGAAAGACCAAAAAAATCTACATTCTAATAAGACTGCATTAAATTGTGAAAAATTATTTTAATAATATCTCGTCTCCTAGGTATCCAAACTGGTCCAAATTTTTTTTGAGGATTTTCTTCATATTAATAAGCTTATATTAATTTTTTTAATGAATATTTGTTCGTCAATTCCAAATCAGATAAAGCTCCTTAGACATATTCCTGGACAAACTTGTCCCACTATGTTAATGAGTAGTAATAGCAGTAGTAGTACCTAGTACTGTTTATTGACAACTTTATATATGCAAAAGTACATGTTGTGTCACTTAAGGTGTCCCATTTTAATGTATCAATCCGCATAATTTTTTTAATTCGACTTTTATAAAAAATATTTCGAACAAAAGCTATCAGGTTTCGAGGGGGTCAAATTATGACCTTGAAGTCAAGGTCATTTCATTTCAAGCTCAACCTGAAACATTTTTTTGAAAATGCTTCGTTCTCTCGCCAGAGCTCGCTATACTTTTACTGTTTTTAATTCTCAGGCAGCAGGATGGTAAAAAATATTTTCATCAAAGTTATCCTGGTTTCAGGGGGGGAGGGGGGTGTATCAAATTACCGTGTCCTTGAAATTAACCTTAGTCAATCGTCAATCATCAAGGTCAACCTTGATTTTTTAAACGGAGACGTTGTCGTGTTCTGCGGGAAAAAATACGTAACTTTTGTATGAAACATTTTTCTTGAAAAAGCTTCATTTTATCGCTACAGGGCGCTACAATTTAACTTTTTCTTTTGAATTTTTCACTTCATTTGTTAAAATGACGAAAAAGAGGCATCAAAATAACACGGTTCTTAGGGATTGTTAGCTTGAGTTTACAAGATATAAAAGAGAAAAGAAAGTGTCCCAGGACAGACCCTTGAGGTATACCATTATTTATAGGTACAACAACGCAAACAACAAACTGCTTCCGATTTGTAAGATAAGATACAAGCAAATTTAGTGCACTGGAACTAACTCCATAAAACTCGAGTTTATGCAGAAGTTTGAGGGTAGACACTGCGTCGAAAGCTTTGGATAAGCAAGGAAAAGTAATTTAATAAATACATTTTAAATAGTTCAAGGGAATTTGAAAATTAAATTACTAGAATGTTATTTGAAACTTTAATTGCGGATTAGGGCAAATATGACATGGTTAAAATTTGATTTTATGAAATTGATATCAGATTACATTAAAAAAAATTAAAAATAGTGCTACTACTTATATTTTATCCAATATATCTGTTTATATATCTATTTTATATGTTAAATTTTAAATTAATGAAAATACCGTCAAGAAGCCATTTTTCTCCGGTCTGGGCGCAGAATTGCGAGAAAATGAGATTCCCTTCCACTTCTTTGTCCGCTGCAGCCGGCCACTACGGCGGCGTTTTTCGCCTTGGCAGCCTTTCAGCAAAAAGAAGAACTGTCGCGCCGCGCGGCGTCGGCACCAAAGCCGGAAAGGGAAATAATTTCCCTCAAGTGACATTTCCCGCTCAGCTACGATATTCACGACGTATAAAAATGCTAGTTGGCAGCTTTGACTCTGCGGCATTTCAAAGCTGGGGCGCACAGAGCTACCGACGGGCACAAACAAAGCGTTCATACATTGCTAAATACCGCAACACCTCCAAATAGTCCTGTAACACTAAGACGCGGACATCAAAGGGCCAAGTCTGGAGCGGTCAGTCTCCTCTGACAAAGAGCGCCTTTGACACCCTAGTCGCCTTGGACTTTAATTAACGCCCTCTGTCGGTATGCCTTTAAGATAACTTTGATTCAATGCGGCGCCACGTTCCCAGGCTGTTTACATTCTGGAGGCGCGCCGGCCGCAACCCTTGCGGAGGGGGTGCAGGATGTCCGGTGCATTCTTGGGACTACGTGTCCTGAGGGAAGATCGTATACTAAAAGTACATATGCAGGTTTTAATAAAAGCTCAAATCGTTTAACCAGAATGAATAGTCATTTTTAATAAACTGTTTTCTCAGTGTAAAGTTTTCTAATCAGATAGATACATACTCCAGTTATTTGATGAAAACAACACGTTACTGCTTGTATTCCTAAGAAATATCTCTTTACAATAATTAAATTATTATTCTAAATTGGTAACTTTTTCGTTAAACCAACGACGATGGCTGTGCTAGCTATTTTCGCTATGTATATTATGCGCTATGGTCGTTATATTAAATTTGTTGGTTTTGTACACTATTAAGCGTCATACTAGCTACATTCTCAACGTATCTTATGCATTGTGCACTCTATGTTTATTATACAATTGGTAACTTTATTGTTAAGGCAGTACAGTCCGATATGTTAGCTAGTAGTGTATATTATGCGCTAAGGTCGCTCTATATACTATGCGCTATGGTTACTTCATATACTATGCGCTATATTAGCTTTGTTCGCACTAAGCGTTGATGTAATGTATGAAAATGGATATTATGCGCTATGGTTGCTATATTAAATTTGTTGGTTTTGTATACTATTAAGCGTCATACTAGACTATATTCCCAACGTATCTTATGCATTGTGCTCGCTGTTTTTTGTAATTTTATTGCGAAGGCAGTACAGACCGCTATGTTAGCTAGTAGCTAAGATCTCCTTTATACAGGGTGGGCCACCTGTAACGCCTCGGTCGCTAGTGACCAAACGGCAAATGTTACAGAAACCTGTTTAGGTGGGTATGTGTAGGTTGATTATGGCTACATTTTAAAATTATTTTGAGATATACACGTTGTCCAGGAAAAGCGTACCATATCAAAGTTATGTTTTTTTAAANTTAAAAAAACATAACTTTGATATGGTACGCTTTTCCTGGACACCCTGTATATCTCAAAATATTTTTAAAATGTAGCCATAATCAACCTACACATACCCACCTAAACAGGTTTTGTGTAACATTTGCCGTTTGGTCACTAGCGACCGAGGCGTTACTGGTGGCCCACCCTGTATACTATGCACTATGGTCGCTTTATATACTATGCGCTATGATCGTTTCATATAATATGCGCTATATTAGCTTTGTTCGCACTAAGCTTCGATGAAAATGTATATTATGCGCTATGGTCGCTATATTAAATTTGTTGGTTTTGTTTACTATTAAGCGTCATACTAGCTATATTCTCAACGTATCTTATGCATTGTGCTTTCTATGTTTATTATACATTTGGTAACTTTATTGTTAAGGCAGCACAGTCCGATATGTTAGCTAGTAGTGTATATTATGCGCTAAGGTCGCTCTATGTAGTATGCGCTATATTAGCTTCGTTGGTTTTGTATACTATTAAGCGTCATACTAGACTATATTCCCAACGTATCTTATGCATTGTGCTCGCTATGTTTTTTGTAATTTTATTGCGAAGGCAGTGCAGACCGCTATGTTAGTTAGTAGTCTATATTATGCGCTAAGGTCGCTTTTATATACTATGCATTATGGTCGTTTTATATACTATGCGCTATGGTCGCTATATTAAATTTGTTGGTTTTGTATACTATTAAGCGTCATATTAGCTATATTCTCAACGTATCTTATGCATTGTGCTCGCTATGTTTATTATACCCTTGATAATTTTATTGCTAAGACAGTACAGACCGCTATGTTAGCTAGTAGTGTATATTATGCGCTAAGGTCGCTTTATATACTATGCGCTTTGGTCGCTTTATCTATATTATGCATGTTCGCTGTATTTGTTATACTCTGTACTAGCCAAGTTCGCTACGTGTGAATATAGGAACAGATAGAGTAGACAAAATATAGGGATATATTAAGTGCCGTACTAGCTATGTCGTCAATGTATATTATGAATTGAAATAGCTATGTTCGTTGTATTTATTACGCTTTATACTATATTAGCTATGTTCGCTGTGGGAAGATATCAATGTCAAGGGCAGGAATATTATGAAGATATTTCAAAGTTTCTTTTACGTATTGTCTAAAAAGCTGCTTATTTAACTAACTTACTTTGTAAATTAGATAAAATACATTATACTAGTTATATTTGCTGTGTATATTGTGTACTATAGTCGCTTGTTATGCTATGCGCTATATAAGCTATGTTTGCCACGTACATTATGCGCTATGTTCTCAAGATATATTGTGATTGTTGTGCTCGATATGTCCACTGTCTTTATTATGTTCTATACGTTCGCTATATGAAAATAGAAATAGATAAAATATACAGGAATATAGGAATACAGTTTATGTGTATTATGTAACACCGGTAATACTGATCTTTGAGACGGATTTAGACATCCTTAAAAAAATAATGAGATTGAACAACTTAATTTTTTTCTGTTTTGTCGTAGATTCCTAATAATAATATTTCTAATCTAACGTTCTGTCTAACTTAACTCATCGATCATGTAAAAATATAAATAGATTAAGTTAGCAAAATGGCAGTCGAAAAAATTTATGTAAACGTTCAATAACTATTTTTAAACTAATTTATTTAACTTATAACAATATTGCAGTAGATCTTTTAGATACATTTTTTGTAATTACTTTCATTTCCGAGAATAATAAAAAAGTTTAACGTTAAAGTCTTTAGAGTAAAGTAAATATGTGTCTATTTGATCACAGAAGATAATCGGCTATACATATTTCTCGGCGTCTTTTTTTAATAAAAAGCACAATGGAGGGCGCATTTACATCCACACCGAGCATAAGGGTTTCCCCCGGCACAGCAACATCGATCCGAGAACAAAAACTTTTATAAAGGAAATGAAAAATTTGGTAAATGCGAGCCCGGAAATATAAGCTCATAATATGAGATATTTTCTCTTTGACTGTATGTATTAGTGTATGTAAATCAAATTTGTAGCGTATTCCTCTAACAAAAAGAAAGCTAGTCATATTTCTCTTTTATTGTGTTCCGAACAATGGCCATTTCTTGAGGGAACTTTATACTTTATGGAACTGGGAATTTTTCAAGATAAATGGGAAATATGAAACAGATAATTAATTCACCGGCCGCCTTTGTTGACTTTCATCCCGCTTTTTGAATTAATTCCGTATACATTTTAGATAAACCCGGTTTTGCAAAACATATTGAAGCAAATGACAAAATCTTCTTTGTTAAAAAATGTTTTAATATAACAACGCATTAATATTATGGATTTACTTATTTAATTATGCCAGTTTTCTAATTACATACATACAGGGTGGCCAAATGAAAACGAGACGGAACCATTTTCAGGAACTGTGTCAGGATTGTAGGAAAACGCTCAGACCCGTCGATTTTAGATTAAAGGGGGGCATTTTTTGCTGGTATTTTTGACTCCGCC
This sequence comes from Anoplophora glabripennis, assembly GCF_000390285.2. NCBI lineage: Eukaryota > Metazoa > Arthropoda > Insecta > Coleoptera > Cerambycidae > Anoplophora > Anoplophora glabripennis. The sequence continues at coordinate 54,880 of NW_019417286.1, forward strand.
ACTTTCACCCCCAAGCAAGAGGCAAATATTTATATTTCATTGGAGGTTGAGTAATATTTCTTTTGAAAGCTCTTACAATTCTCTTTACGACAGAATTTAAATTTTATAATTCCGCCCAATATTTGTTAAGAATTTTGGTTTTAAAGTTGAAACTTATGTACAAACAATTACTAACGGTAAAAATGTCAGTCATTCGAGTTAACTACGCCAATGGTATAAATTTAGTATTTCTTGTGTTACATTAGTCTTTGGCGATTTGTTATCACTTTCGTAAAAAATACACAATTGTAAAAAACAGAAATAAATGCTATACACACACAATGAACGTAAAATTAGTGGATTCCAAATTATTTTCTAGTATTATTTGGAAGCGTTGGTTGGTAGTTTATTTAATTGTGTTTTTGAAAATTAAACACTATGGTTTATTCCATTGCGGAAAGGGTAGATATCATTTCGCTTTACTTTATGAACAATAAATGTGCGAATAGAACAGCTCAGCTATTTAATGAACAACATCAAGATCGACATGTCAGGAGGAAGTATGTTCTAGAGTTAGTAAAAAAATTTCAAGAGACAGGGAACGTAGCCAATAAAAAACGAGAAATTGAAAAACCTATAGTTAATGAAGCTAGTGAAGTTGCAGTTTTGGGACAAGTTCATCTTGATCCTACATTAAGTACGAGGCAGCTGGCATCTGTGTCTGGGATCAATCGAACTAGCATACAAACCATTTTGAAGAAGAATAAATTCCATCCATACAAAATACATTTAGTCCAGGAACTTCATGAGGATGATTATGACCGCCGTTTGCAATTTTGCGAAATAATGAGTGAGCGAGCAGGGAACGATCCACAGTTCCTTTTTAACATCTGTTTTTCTGATGAATGCAGTTTTTTCTTGAACGGGACGGTAAATCGTCACAATTGCCGCTATTGGTCCGATTCAAACCCAAGAGTTTTTCACGAGGTGCATACACAGCAACCGGAAAAATTAAATGTATGGGCTGGAATTTTCGGTGACCGGCTGGTGGGTCCTTTTTTTCTACCTGGTAATTTGACTGGCCAAATGTATTTGCAATTACTGGAAGACGCTATTGACCCTGCCTTGACTGATATTATTGAAAATGTTCCAGAGTATGATGAAGATCATTTGATTTTTCAACAGGACGGTGCTCCTCCGCATTATGCGTTAATTGTCCGTCAGTATTTGGACCAACGTTTTCTACGGAATTGGATTAGGAGAAGAGGCAGCATTGAGTGGCCTCCACGATCCCCGGATTTATCGCCCCTTGATTTCTTTTTGTGGGGATACCTAAAACGTCAAAGAACCGTCTACGAATGCCGTCGAATTACTCCGGAAATGCTTCGAAATGTGCGCGAACGTTTCGAACAAAATCTTTATTCTTGTATCTAAGCGGGCGGTCATCAGTTTGAACATTTAATCAACTAAGTAGTAGGTAAGCAACTAAACATAATTTAAATTTTAAAATGTAAATAATTTGAAAGTATTGGGCAGAATTATAAAATTTAAAGTCTGTTGTAAAGAGAATTGTAAGAGCTTTCAAAAGAAATATTACTCAACCCCCAATGCCAATTAAATATTTTGGGGTGATGCTTACCCTTTCTTGGGGGTGAAAGTGGCGGAGTCAAAAATACCAGCAAAGAATGCCCCCCTTTAATCTAAAATCGACGGGTCTGACCGTGTTTCTACAATCGTTTCTACAATCCTGAAAATGGCTCTGTTTCGTTTTCATTTGGCCACCCTGTATAACGTCTAATATGTATTTTTGTTAGCATTTAGCAGGGCAAATAATTTTATTTTCGTCATCGTTGTTGTAATGCAATGATTTCAAAACCCTGAAGAAAATAAAAACATTTTTAAATATACCTAGTTCGGTATATTAAACAGAGTTTATATCGTGTTTGAAAAATATTTAAGGATTGACAATGCAGCAGTTTTTTTTCATTAAACCTTAGAAAGACACCTACTAAGAAATAGACTAATTATAATCATCGGATGAAGATAATTAATTAAGTTGATGTAGTTGGCTACTATTTTAGAATGGGACTTGCTTCAGTTTGTAACATTGCAATTAATTTTTCAGAATTTCCGAAATTATTTTCATTTTTTTCAGCAATTCCACGATTTGTTGTAAAATGAAAATGAAAAATTTCTGAACAATATGCTCAGAAACTCCTGGGATCAAAACATGATATTTATTTAGATCAACGTGACCTGCTTTTTAGCAATTACAAATTTTTTAAATTTAATGAAATAACATTCTTTAATTTGTGTTTATTATGGGATAATTTTCCGACGTGTTTTTTGTTGGCGAAACATTATTTGTTCTATTATTTGTTGAGTTTTGACTTCATGCGAAAGACAGCAAAATATAAATAATTTTTTTTATTGTTTCAGGTTCACCTTAGCCATAGAATTACTCTCATCAAGAAAAGTTGGACAAAATGATGTCAAATGATATCAAACAACGGGATACCATTCTTGTTATTAATATTCCCGATTCGCTGTATTTTTTTTTTTCGTTGGCATCATTTTAGCGCACAAATGGCAAATATCTTGCGTGAATTTTGAGACACCCCGTACAATTTATGTTGTCCACAACAAAATGAACAAAATAAATAAAAAAAAATCAATTTACTCCCATAAAATCGGTGATATACCAACATCTTTCGTGTAAAAAGGGCCAGAAGGAACGCCTTCCCTCAAAAATCAAATGCAATTCAATCTAGCAGGCCGCCGCTCGCCAGCGTCGCAGCCATTAAAGGGTAAACCGCCGCCGTGATGCCCGTCTAAGCAATAAATAGAGTGGGAGGCCCATATGGCAGCCCGTAATTACCGCAATGGCCATAATCTATTGCGAACACGTAATATGACAGCATTAAGACTTCTTTCAAAGGAGGCCATTTAGCCTGCGTATCTGCATAAACCATCTTCCATATATCCTTACACAGCTGTTATGACCGGCCGAAACGGTCCCCGCGTCCTAATATACATACAAACTATCTAATCGACCTCTTTGTCTTTGCGCTAAGACGGCTTGTCGCCGTCTCTCTCTCACGCGCTGGCCCCGCTGCTGACCCTCCTTCTTGGGGGGCTGGTTTAGCCCTCGGATGCGGCGAGGGTGTGCATTCGAGATAACAGTGCCACCCTGTGATTTGCTTGTTGTTTGCCGTGCAAACTACGGATTTCCTTTGAGGTTGCATGTGTGTTCCTTCCAGCGACAACAGAAGCAGCAAATAAAGAAAAAGTCAAAATTGTCACCAAAAGCATTTGCTGTTCGTTTCAGTATCATCTCTTTCTTCGTATTCTGTTTCGTCTTCTTTCCCCCTCGTTAATGTTCTTCGTTTTCAGACTTCTTTTCAGTAGTTCTTCAAACCAACAATGTCATCTACTGTAACAAACTCTTCTTTTGCGGAAGAACTCGTTTCCATTTAAAAAATTGGACTGTGTCCTGAAGATTGACAAAACAGTCGCATATTTTATATTTGACATACGAAAGTAACAGTCAAGAAATTAAAAAAAAACTATCTACTGATAAAGATTTTGTAAGATTTTGAAATATTAAAGATGTAAGAAAATAACGTACTCAATAATAAACTCAAATTAAAGCTTACAGGTTGTTTATGAATTATTTTATATCCTTTTTTGCTTTGGTACAGCCTCAAAGCATTCTGATGATTTAAATCTTCTTTAATTGACTGTGATTATTCCATCCTATAGTTTGCCATTCATTATTTTTACATCTGCTATTTCTTTCCTCTAATTCTTTGCCATTTTCACTGTACATGACTTTTTTTATTGATTATCTTGCAAATAATACTGTACCACCAAAGAATGCGTAAAATTTTGGGATTCCAGTTCCATAAAAGAATATTCGGCTCCAGGATAAGACCCAAACTATTAAAAACTAAAAACATATAGTTTTAATTGTTACGAACATATTGTCCTGGGTCTCTTGGTTATTCATTACTCTTATATCTAGCACTTTGCTTCTTTTAACCCTTGTCAATTTATTTTGCTAATTTAGAACATCTACAAATATAATACCTTTCATTTCTAGCTTCCAAACGTCTCTAACTTGTATGATAGTTCATTTCACATGCAAATAATATCGTGCCTAAACAAACTATTAAAAACCAAAGAACAGGGATTATTTTTCAAATATTTTCTATTTTTTCCATCTGGTATCACCCCAAAATATGATTCTATAAATTTAACTTTTATTTGTTAAAGACATATGGTTCTTGTTTTTTTTTTAGATCGCTATTAATTATTCGTATATGTACAACTTCATTTTTCTAATATCTAATATTGTTATTTTTTAATATTTATCTAATATTTTCTAGTTCCTACTTGCCTTGAAAATAATCATTCATTTAATTTCAAAAACCATTAAAAAGTTTTGTTTATCAATTTTCTTATTGTTTTTACCATTTGGTGTACCCTAATACATTTTGGTCTTCTAAATCTTCTGTTACTTGCCATAATCCTGGATTCTCTCAGTTCAGGCCTCATTATTCTTATATCTTTCACTTCCTTTGAATCCTTTTTCATCTCTATTATTGTTGTTTTGGAAGAGCTGTTAACGCCTCTCATCATATCTATCTTTCAAATGTCATTTACTTTTATTGAATGTTTTTCTTGCATATAACACTACTATCAATAAATATTAAATTTTAGCCTGGTTCGTGACACTAATGAACATTTTTAATGCAAAATGTGTTTAAATTTCTTTAAAAAATTTCTAGGTCTTCTCAAAGCTTTCTCATAGTAGTATGTTCTTTAATTTATCTAATATCGCAACAACAAACCGCTATTAACCCGATTCAATAGTGCCTGACTCATATTCTCCGCATCCCCTGAAGCCGACCGTCTCTAAACACAAGCCAAATCCAGATCCAAGACGAGACTCGTGCGGAGGTAAATGACATAGTTACGGCCACTAAACTAGGGCGATTCGGTTAAATTGTGAGAGTCCGGCTTGTGATTATTGCTGGGTGTGGATGTGTCAGTCCGAGTCCAGTTATAATCTCAGCAAGCCGCATCTTCGGAGGGATTAGTGATTATTAAGGGTCCACAGCGACGCGGCTTGGTTTGGTTTCACTAAAAAGCGTTAATCGATTAGTTTTGATGTATTTAACAGAATTAATGCTGTTTGGAAAAATGAACTTGAACAGTGTAGGCAGTGTATCAGTTTCTTTTACTTATTTAATTATTGAATCGTTGCGAATTATTTATTCAGGATGGGGAAGCTAACTTGTGAACATTTATGGTTATTTTTCAATTTGTATGTTGTTTGTGTACTAATAAATTAGTTAATACACCTTTTTGTCTTTAGAATTGTTCTAATTCCAAAATAAAGAATCTATGTCCATACAACATGTTATAAAAAATACTGGTCACACTATTTAGTAAGTTCTTGGAGTCAAAATTGTCTGATATAGCTAACTTTTGTAATAAAATAATTTGGGTTAGATAGGCCTATTTTAACCAGGAACCTTCCTTTATATTATGGTCCATTCGAGGCTAGCAAATCACCCTCTAGACACTATTTGAATCCGCATATGCGACTTTATTATAAAAAATCAGGTAAAGTATAACAAAAAGGTGGCAAGAACCAAATGACTATTGATATTTTGTGTGTCTGGTTTTTATGGCATACTGAGATTATATCGATACATATTTCTGCTATAAACGTCAAATTAAATGTCAAAATTTGTACTCCTTTTTTTGGCAAATTTTAACAATATTTCGAAGTAATTTTCGGGAAAATATTGTTTGATAAATAGTTGTGATGTAGCATTTGCATCCTCGAATGGGTTTTTCTTTCCGTAAAAGAATATAAACATATTTTTTAATGTTTGTTCTTTCCCAATTACTTTTTTTTCTTTCCCAAGCAACCATTAGAGAGAATTACATCAGAGAAAAGAAAAAACGGCCGTGGAAACGACTCGACAGCAAGGAGGAGAACGCGTAGCATCTCGGTGGGCCCTGATATATTGTGAATGGTAATATTCCTCCCCAGAGCGGGGTAATTATTAAATTTATGCTGATTCTACGTCTTAGTTGGCTATGCCTTTCGAATTACAACAAGATTTACAATATTACCTTGATACGCCTTGCCTAATTCTAATTTATCTGTGGGGGAGGCCGCGCCAACTGCGTCTGAGATATGACTATTGTACAACATTAACATCTCCGTATCCCATTACAATCGTAAAATTAAATTATGACGTTTATAATGGGGACCGGAACGATCCCCGGCCGACCAGAAACCCATAAAGGTTTAATTGCGTCTCCTCTCACCTGATATTGGACCACGCTTTGCTTAATGGGTGCGTAAAACCACAATTACAGGGTAAAAATTGTCAGATGGCCGTCAACGCTGGTATGACATTTCATTCAATTCTTGTGTAGCTGACGAGTATAAAAAAGAAGCTTCCATGCTAATTATAACACGAACTAAAAAAACATTTTTTTTTATTTGAAGATATTGCGAAATTATTTAATTAATTATATGTTATTATTTGTTCCATGATATTCTTGGAATATGTTATTTCATTCTTTCATGTTTTGAAGGTTAAGTTGTAATTTCCTTATTGTGAAACATAAAAACTGTTAAGATTTGTAAATTGTATAAAAATTGTGCTAAATTAAGGAAATTTGGTACCGAAACGGTATTCTGAGGTTGTTAGTTTGAGGACAGCCAATGCCAGTTAATATAAGATCCAATGCGGCAAAAATGGAAAAGTCAATGGCACAGTTTATGCAAATGATGACGACAATGAAGTCAGTAGAAGATAAGTTAAGATCTAATGAAGTCAGAACAGGATGCACTGGATGCACTAATATGTGATATGAAGACAGGGTAGGATGCACTGGATACATTGAGATCTGATATGAAGACATGAAAGGATGCATCAAGAGCTGATATGGGCGAAAAGAAAGATGCCATGAAGACATAATTAGATTAACATGGCACTACGATAAATAATATCACGGGAATAGTTAGCCAATTCGAAGACGTAGAGGGCCGATGTGACAATATAGAGACAGAAGTATGATATATGAAAAATAAATTTGAAAACGTTAAAATCAGATGTGACTTCGTGATGGGAACAGTCAAAACTGAACAATTTCATCAAAGTTCGGTCAAAATTCACCGACTAGCTTATGATCTAATTGGCAAACCTACATGAAACAGTTAATAACTGGACTGACACTGAAAACCTAGTAGTATCATTGAATGCTGAAACGCCAATTAAATGTTTAATCTGCTAAAACATTTACTCGACATGAAGCATACGAATGTGTGTATTAATGGATATATTAAATCGAGGTTATCTTAAAGACCAAAGGACCAAAGAGTATGGCATCTCCTTTGAATATAGAAGAGCACAATTTCATGGAAGCGCAGATACAATATCCAGGAGACCATTCCCCAAAAATGCTTACATTGCAACCTTGCAACCGATATAAAAGAATTGGGAAACATATCCCGAAGAACAGCAGTTGAGATGGATGAACATTAGCAAACTAGAAAACTTAGTAACGACAGCGAAATGGTCTAAACTCAATCAACCAATTACTGGGTAATATGGGACTCACCCGTCCTAGAAAATTTGTTACTGAAGACTCAGTGGAAAAGTTCAGATGGCAAAGAAGTACGAAACCAAGCCGTCCTTCCAAGGAGCAGAATGAATGAGAGAGGCTCATGGTGGAGTGGATGGAGGACATTTCGGCGTGAGTAAGAATTTGTATAAAGTGTCAGAGGAAGGTTCTATTGGCTAGGCAGTCGAGTAGAGATAGAAGATCGGGATTAGTGATGTGTAAGGGACCCAAAACTAGAAGCCGCGCCCAGTTGAAACAGTACAACGTTGCTCGCTTAGAAAGATTCACAATAGATGTAGCCAGAGCGTTTCTACATACATAATCTGGATATTTTTACCTCTTGGATGGATTATTTCAGTAAATGGTCAGAAGTATATCTCATCCCAAACAAGAGGCAGTGGCGATAGTAGAAGTTCTGATTGAAAACCTCTTCGGCGTTCTCAGATAATTGCGTTTGGACCAAGAGCGAAATTTTGGATCGGATGTGTTCCAGCGAGTTTGCTAGTTGATGGATATCAAAAAGACCAAAACACCCCTATGTCCACAGTCTGAAGGCATGCCAGAGAGATTTAATCGAACTCTGGAAAATCACCAGCGAATTGTTGCCAACGAACATCAAACCGACTGGGATCAATTTTATAGTTCAGCAGTCTATAAGACTACCGGAAGAACACCAAATAGTTTAATCTTCAGAAGAGAGTTGAGATTGCTCCTCGACATTGTTTTTGACCATCCAGAAGATCGAGTTGACCCATCCGAAGACTGCCCAATCGAGTTAGCAAAAATAATCGACATAATTCATGCCAATGTTCGAGAGAAAATGAAGTTTGAAAGCGATTGGGATGAAAAGACGGTACGATGCCAGAGCCAACACGAATGGTTTTAGGGGATCTAGTGTGGCTGAACAAACCAAGAAAGGAGAAAGGGAAATCTCTTAAGCTCAAGAACTCCTGGAGCTTATACGATAATTAAGAGCATCGAAGGCGTGGTTTACAGGATCCAGAGAAGGCCCAGAGGGAAAATATAAGTAGTTCCCCTAAATTGCTTGGCCCGATACCAAGAACCCATCGGAGAGGACTTTTATTGCTCACAGGGACGATCACCTTTATGAGGAGCGCATACTTTCTCTTTCATTCATGTTCTCAGACGCTTATATATTACTCTATACTCTATACTATTCTTCACACTTTAGATTCGCACTAATATATACTCACCCAGCGACAAGTTCAATTTTCAAGTTAATTCACCGCTATCCAGGGGTTGAATGATTTTTGGATTGGTGTTTGGGCAGTATCGCTTCGTAGTTAAGAGAAAAACGTTTAATTTCACTGATAACGTCAGATAGTCCTAGATCACGACGGATGTCACTGTTTCGGATATACCACAGTGCATTCATTACATTATCATTAAAAATATTCAAGGAATCAGTAGTGTATCGCTAGATGTTAGGAAAATATACATGTATAGGGGAGGGCATAAACTTTCAAAGTGTTACAAATGTTTGGTCGGGACCGCTGGGCCCAGGGATGGTCGGATTGGAGTAATTTTGGTATCATTGTGTAGGTTAGAATCTTCTGCGTCGAATAGAAGTAGTCTGGACATTTACGACTACGGGGATATTAAAATGGAGGAAAATGGTGAACAATAGGCAGAAAGGAAATTCCAAATTAAATATTCATATAAATAGATATGATCTAGAGTCGTGTTTTTGTATATAATTGCAAATATTGCAATATGTGCTTTAAATATTCAAATTAATTTTGCTAGTTTTGTAAACAAATGATAATTCTAAAAAAAATTGTAAACCTATGGGATAGTGATTAAAGACATGGGCATTATTACTTACCTTATTTGGAATAAGCAAGGAAAAAACATAAGTTTGGCATAGTTTCCTCCAGAACGTATTAATACCTTATTAACTCGTATTTAATGATACATATATGAAGTTCTTTATGACATGTCAAGGAAAATGTAATAAATAAACACGTTTTTGTTATCCATAAATACGTTTTGCATTATGTGTCCTACATATTATTAAATACTAATTTACTCCGCAAAAAAAATTAATAAACTTCCAACGTCATAAGCGTTTGATGTCTATAATATCCGATTTTAGTTGTTTTCTTCGCCGTAATCATTAGTATTAATAAATAAATAGCACTTAGATTTCATAAAGTACAAAAATAATGAAAAACAAACATAATGTATAATGCACTATTTAGATAAACACAAATGTACAAAATAAGATACAATGCAATTACAGCACAGATAATTATAGAACAATTACCTACATTATTTTTACATACTGGTGCTCAACTTGCTTAGCTAACATTTGTTTCATGGTAAATCTTTAATCTTTCATAGGTGTTAGAAATAAAATAATGTTGTTGAAGGACTTTTTTTTACTAATTAATGATATTAAAGTATTTTTTCTACTATTTGCTTATATTATATTATATTATATTATATTGGATTAATAATCCATATATCTTATAGGTATGTATGTATGTATGTATGTATGTATGTATGTATGTATGTATGTATGTATGTATGTCGGAGGGTGGTGGAATTGTTTTTCCACCGCGGCACTTAGGCCTTATTAGGCCCCTTGTACACCCTCCTTCATTACTCGAGTACTTTTCTTCAAACCATCCTATTTACTACACGGGTGGCTTGGTGGCAAAGTCTTGTACAGTTTATGTATGATAGCATGGTCTTGAGTTACAGAGATTTTCTTTGCTCTGTTCTCATTACCATTTATCGGGGACCATAGGCATGCGGCAAATGTTGGGCGACCCAGGTCTCTGGTAGGCTGCCACAGCCACGTCCCCGAGCCTGCCTTAGATCACCCATCCAAATTCCAGCCTGCGTCCGAAATGATTGCCTCAGCAGATCGAAATCCTCCGGCCAAGACACTCGGCTAGGCGGTGCCATCTTATAGGTATTTTAGTTATAAAAAATTATAATTGAAAAGTACTATTATACAACACATATCCTAAAGTAAAATATTATACAAATTATTCTGAACTGCCACCAAAATTGGTAGGGAGCACTAAATATATCCAAAATGAAGAGATGGAAATCAATTAATTGTTTCAAATATGGACTTTATCGTATTCATAGTTTAAAAGCCCTTAGCAAAAGAATTTGTAGTTTATGCTCAGGAGAAACAATATTTCACTAAATATGTAAATATGTATAGTCGTCTGCTTTTATTCTACGAGAAAGGAAATTGTACCAATCAAGTAGTTGAAATAAATTTCATTTGAAAAACAAGCCAGCTTCCTACCTGAAATTACTAAGTCCTATAAATAAGACGCTGTTTTAGACGGACGTCTTCAATGCTATTAGAAGATCACGGAGGAGATTTCTAACCTTAAAACGCCACTTTGGAAAAATGTTCATAGGCAAATACATTTTTTCGAGAAAGTAAAATTCGCACGGTGCCAAATCAGGCGAATACGTGGAGTGGTTAACAGTTAAAATGCGATTTTTAGTTAAACAATCGGTCACAAGTGTTGATCGATGACTTCATTCTGCGCAATATTCTGGACAAATACGACGAATACGTTGCACCAAACGCTTCAAAACGCTAAGATAGAATTGTGCATTAACGGTTTGGCCCGGTGGAACGAACTCTTTATGGACAATGCCATTGTAATCGTAAAAGCAAATCAACATTGTCTTCTCCAAACGAGATTTTGGCTCGACTGGCGCCTTCCACTCGACACTTTGACGCTTGATTTCTGAATCATATTGAAAATCCATCACGAGTCACAATGTTGTAAAGGAAATTTTTATCCTTAAGGCCTCCTTTATAATAAACGACATCATCAATGTTGATTCTGGGCAATTTTTGGTAGCCAATCAACTTTTGTGGAACAAACCGTTCATATACTTTTTGGTAGCACAAATATTCGGCCAAAATGCGATGAATTGATGTTTTTGAAATGCTCGATTCCAATTTCATTAATTTCAATGAAGATTTTGGCTGATCTTTGATGAATTCACGCACAGTTTTGATGGAGTCTGCGGTGATGACGGATTTAGGTTGGCTAACATGTTACTCACCATTTATGCCCTCACGACCGTTTTCAAACCGCGTATGCCACTCATGAACTCTGCCACAGGATAAACAGTCATCTCATCACCATAAATTTGGTTCATCAATTGAAACGTTTCGGTGAAAGTTTTATCAAGTTTAAAACAAAACTTTGTTCGATGCTCATTTTCAGACGAACTCCACTTCTATTCATCCAAATGTCATGAAATTTTGACAGTACATCACTGAAGGATCTACTGTTCCGGCGCATAATTTCCAATAGATGGCCTCACTAGAAATACCTATTTTTCAAAAGTCCTGTTTATTTTGGAAAGCAACTTATAAATTAAAATAGAGAATGTTCCTAACTCGACCATAATAATTCAAAGTAAAATAGATGTATAGACATAATGGTTTAAGATTTTTTATTTTGGTTTATTATTTTTTTTTTATTTTTCACATTACCGTACGGATAAAGATTATTTATATTAATATGGAGAAATCAATAATCACCAAAGTCCTGATGCGTAAAATAATAAAATAAACACGTAAATCGTCAAAGCTACAGTGCATTTAGCAGTTTCCATGTGGCGTGTAAGCATCCGAGTTCCCTGTAGCAGCTCTCGTCGATAGCGTCGCACCCCTCAACGTCGGTGCGTAAACATATTTATTATTATATAATCTGACCTACAAACTAAGTCACGTCTAAAAATGGCATCGATCCGAAAATCAATAGGGATGAGCGGAACGTGTCTCGAAACGCGATGGGGGCCGGACGAGGGTACACACGTCACGTGTCAACATTTTTCCCAATATCACTTCAATATCGCATTAGATAACTTGAGAAATCGAAAAAGTTTGACGGCAACGAAACACATTAAATGCCATTCGTTGATATTGGATTCGACGGATGTTGTGGATTTTACAAATCAGGACGTTAGGTGTACAGGGTGTTAAATGAATTCGGCAACTTTAAAGGAGACACAGGAAGTGATTCAAATTGCAATATAAACATCTTAAGAGGTGATGAAACTTAAGAAAAGTGAAGGGTAGCTTGAGACCGGAATTAAAAAATAAACCAAAAGAAACCTGAGATACGTCGATTTTCTTTCCAAAGGGGACATATGATGGCGTAAGTCTTGGTATCTTGGAAACTACCCCTTAGACGGGGCGTAATATACCCTTAAACTTAACTCTAAATGGCACCCTATGTTGAGTGATACCTCATTTTAAAGATTTTTCAATTTTGCTCACGACGAATAAATGAAAGATTGTTATTTCATTAAATGTTCAAATTGTTTGCCTCCGCTTCCATACAATAATAAAATCTTTGCTCCAATTCCAAACGAACATTTCGGGCGTTATTTGACGATATTCTTCAACAATTCGCCGAATGAGTTCGGTCGTGCTGCATAAATTTTCGACTTTAAGTGTCCCCATAAAAAAAAGGCTGAGGGCGTTAGATCTGACGATCTTCCGATCTTGGAATCCACTCAATTGAACCTCTGCGTTCTATTCAGTGATTTAGAGAGTTCTGATTAAGAAAATCACGCACAGCTACGTCATAATGTGGTGGAGCACCATCCTGCTGAAACCACACATCCTCTTCTAGCAAAGCATTGTCATTTTCCAATACTTTCAAAATCATTGGGTAGATATTCGTTTCCAGTAGATTCAGATACATGTTTCCATCCAGATTTCGCGGTGGGAAGAAAGGCCCTATGAGGTGGTCTCACAGATTGACCGCCCAAACATTCAATTTCCTCGGATGCTGCGTATGAGTTTCATGAAAAATACGTGGATTTTCATCACCAGTAGCGGCAACTATAGCAGATGACTCGACCACCCAGTTAGAACGTACATTCGTCGGAAAAACAGATTGAGGACAAAAAATTTGGATTCCTTCGAGCACGATCACTCATTTCTGCACAGAACTGCAAGCGGCAATCAGGATCGTCTTCATTAATTTCTTGTATCAAATCAATTTTGTATGGGTGATACATATGAATTTTTTAGATACGGCAGTACTACTCAGGTCTCAAGAACTGCATCAAGAGTCAAGAGTTCCAGAGAATATGGATCAGGACAGCGGTAAGACAGAGAGAGTGACAGTAGTTAAGGAAATGAAAATAATAACAAAAGTATTTGGTAATACATATTACATAATTAAAACAACATAATCTTGAATTGTAACATTATAAAAATAAATAGTTTTGGAAGATACGCATATTCAATTAAAAACAAATAATAGAAGAGATAACAAGACCCCCACTAACTTCTTAACACCCTGTATAAACTAGTGGACCCTTTAAGGATACTCTATCATTAAATATAGTTGTAAAATGAAAAAAAACCCTTTAGAATTAGTCAGGAGGATGGCTTTAATTTTTTCACCCCCCAATTTATTTTTCGACTTCTGAAAGAATAATCTACCTACATAAAATTAATTTTCATAGTTTTGTACATAAAAAAGCCCTTCTTGTCCGAAACTGGTAAAGCGAGCTATTTGCGAGTAATTGAGTTTAAAAGTCAGGCTTGTATAGCTGCAAAGTAATTAACATTGTCGAGATAACTGTATAACAATGGCATACGAGTCAGACATTGATATTTTTTACTTTTCTTCTTACAGTGCAGCTGCACTTTTATTAACATATCGTGTTAGAGGTAAAGTCAACGTGTATATTCCATTCGAGTAAACAATGATTAAACACGTGTAGTACAAAACTATTAATGGTCGCAACAAACTGGACAGCAATTTCCATCAAAGACACTTTTATACAGAGCCGGATTTCGCACCGTATAACAGTTTTCATTTCGTGCTAATCAATCGCGGCTTAATTTTGTTTCTGATTTATGTTTTTTTGGATTAAGTTGAGCACACATTCCGCTGAAAAAATATTGAAAACGTCCTGTATTTGCTGTATTTAATTTTTCTACATGCGTCTCTTTTATGTTTATACTTTTTAAACATTTTAAAAGTTTGAAACAATATAAGTGAAATTATCGTAGTACATCCATGCAGTTTTGAGATTTCAGAAGTATTTATGTAAATAATTACTATTATCAATGCAGCTACCGGTAAACAATTATCAGGATTTAAAAAATTATTTTTGTAATTCGTGTTATCTAGAATATTAAACTTAAATTATAGGGGTCCTCGTGCCGAAGCGAGACTTCCTTGAGGCTTGGGCCTCGTTGCATTACAATCTGTCCCACATTTATTAAAACCGGAGCTTATATCTTAGAGAACAGGAAGTGATACTTAACAAGGGACAGTTCAAAGAGATAAATCAATAACGAGAAAGGAACACCGAGTTATTTAAATCGGTAAGATTAAATATAAATCCCACTGTCAATTCAGTCGATTCGAAAAAGGAGCCCGGCCGGATCTTATCAATGGGGATATTTTAAAACTGTCACTAGCTATCTATGGGCTCGGCCCTAATATGAAAATATTAAAAATCCCAGTGAGATCCTTTTAAAAGCCATATTAAACCGAATTAGCATGAAAATGGTCTGACAGCTGAATACCGCGGGTTCTTTAAAAGAGGAAACGCCTCGGGTCCAGTCTAGAACCCATTCATATTCATCCCATATTCGCCAATTATTAGCGGTTTGTTTGTTTGAGTGAATTTGTATTCATGGAATAAATGATACCGGCCCCCGTTATCATGCGTGTATCGCTTTTACTGTAATTGACTGCACTCGTCATTCCGATGCCGCAGAAAACGCCGTCACACATGACTTGGCTCTGTGTTTTATACAATGAATTGCTATTAATACGCTGATTTTCGATCGGCTGCAAATTACCGATTCGACAACAACAAACGGAATCGGTTGTTTGTGCGTTGCGAAATACCGAAATTAATGTAATATTACAATGCCGAATTCATGTTACATTCATCGTACACACATACAGGATGTTTACACACATGAAGAGGATATTTGAAATGTTATTTAATTTGTATTAATCTTCAGGGTTGTAAATACTACAACTTCAATATTTTTCTTTACTATTGACTCCATTTCTCATGACGCATCTATTCCCTTTTTTTTTTTGGATAAGTTGTTAATCACTCTGTATGTAGGTGATACACTGGCTGAAAATTATAGACATCGTCTTCATCTCCCCTCTTACAAATCGTTGGCAATGTGGAAAGAAGCTTTGGAATAGTTACTCTTTATTTTAGACGTTACTTTGGAACATTTGCTTAGAGTTAACAGTTGGAACTATTATTTTCGAACCTTTAAATTTTTAAAGCAGATTCGAGGCACTGCAGAACATCTCATGTAGGTACATATTTCAGAAAAATCATTTCGTAGCTTTGAAACTAGTTATTAGTAAAAATTTAGGACATTTTAAACATTTGTTGGTGTTATTTTTAACAAATTGAATCTGAATTTAATCTACTTCTCTATTAAGTAAAATTTGGATTAAAACGTTTTTCGAAGTAGAACTATTCTTCAGAGCCAAAACTTTGTTGAAATATATCGTGCAGATTTAGACAGAGCGCTGGAGCCCACCGATTTCTGTCTATGGTGGTGAATGTGTAACGAGGGGTTGGAGATCTTAGTTCAACTTTCCGGCAAAACCGCTAACTCGATCTGAAAATTTCAGTCGCCCAATTCATCATTCCTTTTACTCCGTACTGCTGTCAAACGACAATCGATGGCTTGCGTAACTGGTCCGATAATTCTTGGCAGATGTGATGAAGGAAATGTCTTTGGTTTTACTTGCTTTGCTTTAATTAGAACTAATGCAAAATTAGGAATTCAATATAAGGGGGAGAGTGTGTTTATCTCTGTCGTGATACTACTGCTGCTTTATTAAATTTAAATTAATATTGAGCTAAGTACAGGACAATTATTTTGATACGAATGTTGGAAGTTGCTTCAACATTGCTTCCAAATTTCGTACTATTCAAACACTATTTGTTTTCTTTTAACTATAATTTTCACTTTTAATACCATTTGTGCTTAAATTATATCCGGAAATTTATTGTAAATTACGAATATTTTGAGTGAGAATATTCATTTGATTTCTAAAAATTTCACACCAAAATTGTGAATAAAACAAAAACCAGACTTCATCGTTAACCAGTGACGAGTATAAAAGAATTATCGAAAATATAACCCATTTTTCTTTAGAACTATCTTTTTTTTCTCTAGAACAAGGTAGTTTTAAAAGATCGGCAGATAGTAAATGGTTAAATACAAATTTAGACAATCCTCAAATATGTTTTGTGAATTTGTTCAAGCAATTTAAAAAATAAATGGAATAAAAAAGAGGAAATCATATTAAGGTTGTTTTTGACTCCAAAACCAGACTGGAGGGACACGAATTCAAGGAGATAGTTCAAGAACTGCCTGTTGGGAAGAATATTATATCTTTGAAGTTTAAATTTACAACTTCTGACATGCGAATTGACAAAAAAAAGTGAAAACAAAAATTCATTCTGCAAGAGTGACTGCTGTCTCAAATTTAACCAAAACGGGGGTTAGAGAACAACAACATATCAAAAGTAATCAATAGATGATTGAAACCTGAGAAATTCCAGTAAGTTTAATTACGACCAAAATATAACAGATATGAGTAAAACATAAATCCCACAATCGTTTATAGTAAATGTGTTTTTAATGTGGCTAATGATAACAATTTGAACCGAAATTCCTTTATTTAATACAATTTTTATACACACAGTTTACAACTTTGTCAATTCACAATCACAAACAACAACTTAACTTCCAAAAACTCCCTCCGCGTATCGCGCGACCATTTATATAATTTTCTTTATTTCCCAATACCCATCTGCTATAATTGCTATTCTTCGGGACATGTTCCCACATTCTTTTGTCTCGGCTCGATTACAATTTGAACATCTTTCGGAACACGGTCTTCTGGATATTGTATCTGAGTTCCTATGAAGTCGTCTTTTTCCATGCTCAATAGTGAAGTCAAACTCTTGTAAAATTTGTAACCAACGAGCTATTTGACCTTCTGGGTTGTTAAATTCCAGGAGTCATGATCTTTTCTCTATGTGTAGAGATACTTATAGAAATGCGTCACGGTTTTCACAACGGCTAATAGCTGTTTTCTGGGCACATAGTAGTTCTTCTCTGGTTTTGGAAATGCTTTGGTGAAGCTCTTTCTTTTTCTGCCTGGATTTGTGATAAGATACCTCCGATTCCAGTGTTGCTAGCATCTGCTATGAATTCCTCACCAGGTCGTGGACAGGCTAATATAGGTGGCGAACAAAGAGTTTCTTTAAGGTTTTCAAATGCCTGTTGGCATTTTGGAGTCCAGTCGTAGAGTTGGTCATTTTCAGTAACTCGGTGTAATCGTCTAGCAAGATCTACGAATCCTCGAACAAATCTCCTATAATAGCAGCACAGACCTAGGAAGTTTCTTAATCGATGTTGGTCCTTTTCATACCTTTTCCTTGGAACAGTATTTGCTGATAGTAATAAGTAGTTTTGTAATAATATTGATTTGTTTATTATTCGAATCAAAAGTGATTCGAACAATAAACATAAAGATGTAACAAACTTTTATAATATTATTAAAAAAATTATTAGTTAATAAAGGAAATTTACACATTTTTTTTGTCCAAAAAATAAAGCGTAAGAAGTAGGTATTTAACTACATGTAACTCGAGTAAAATAGGAATCATATATTAATCTTAGGAAAAAAAACAAATTACCAAATTGTTTACTTTAAATTGTACCTACTTTACATTATTCATGTGTACTGTGGATTTTATAGTGTACTAAATAGAATTTTAGAAGAAAAAAATGAATTAGCTATATAATGTTAGTATACGCCACAAATGTTATCTTAAATTACAGAAAAATTTTCAGTACGAGTTCCACCAAATGAAAAATTTCAGGAAATTAGAGGGGTGCAATTTTCAAAGGAATCCAAAAAATTACAGTTACAGAATACGTTCGAATAACATTTTCTAAGAGTTCTGGCGGACATACAGGCTACTGCTAAAACCCTTTCTACATGCATTTAACCATCATTTGCTTCCCTTATTCCGACGCAATGACGAAATTTAAATTCGGTGTTCCACTCTCAAACAAATCAGCGTCCGTGTAAACAATGAGAGCGCAATTCAGTTTACAGACTACTCGGTCCGCTTTGTACTGCACCGGCAATCGACTATTTAATAACATTTATTAATGTTAAAATACACACACTAATTAAGCCCCACTCGCTTACGAAATTAAATATACTCGGCTATCGGAACTCTGTTTGAATAAGTTGATTGGGAAAATATATCCGCACATTACGTTGGTCATTGGAAACTCTAGATACCAAAAAAAATTACCATTCCATGATCATGATCAATTATTAGAAATGCAACAACTTTCAATATACGTTACCATTTTTCTCAGTGTACGAATTGCATCCTCACCATAATTATAATTGAATAAAACGCCAGTTCCTGCTTCATTTGCAGCTTTCATCAAGTTAAAGACCTTGATAACCAGTAGCAAACAGCCGAGATTGGTAACACAACGCAAAACAGACAGTCTAATTAATTTCTTTCGCGTTTATCTGTCCCATCTAGTACTCCTTGTTTACTCGCTATTTATTGTTACAGGGAAATAAATACATAAATATATATGGCTCTGGGAAAGTGCTGAAAACGCTTATACGAGAGTACCAGTTGAACAAACGGTCGCGTGTTGCATTTTCTGAGTAATTAAATAACAACAATTAACTCGGAGGATATCTCGCATCTAGAAGAGGCCGGGGGCAGTTTTTAGGATATAGGTAGATTGCGTTCCCTGGACGTAAAAATAAATTCGCTCGAATTTATGTGCGTCGGTATCGCACGTTGCATGAGTAGAAAGCGCAATCGGTAGGTAAGAGACATCGAGTCTGACATGAACACTTTTTTAAGTATTCGACACTAATTTGACCCTGCTAAATTAATTTCTAAAATATACTGGGCCGTACTGTAATGGGAGGTTCCTGCAGTCGGAATAGACCGATGTAACCCAATTTATCTTTTTGCCAAAGTTAATAATAAGAAACATACAGGAGGTCAAAGACTAAAAAAATAATTGTTCAATCAAAGTCAGTCTGCGGGGGATTATCATGAAATTAGATTCATACTTTCCCATATCTTATAGAACGTATGTTCCAAAGTAAACAAAACTTTTTAAGAATATGAACAACAAAAAGTTTTTTTGGAATATTTTATTCCAAATAGTTCCCTTCCGACTGAATACAACGATTTACACAGTCTAAAAGCATGTCGATTGAGTATTTTAGATCGTCGGTCGGGATGTCTTTCAGAAATAATTCTAAAGTAAATAAAAGTGCCAAAGATTGTATTCGAGTTTTTTCTGAAGAGAGCAATGTGTCCTTCAAAACGTCAAACGAAAGCATTTCTCATTATGACGTAGGATTTTTTATTGCGAATTTGATTACTTTGCTTATGAACCACGTGTTGGGAAGAAATAATTTAAGTTAATTATGTGATAAACAGAGACAGGGCCGAAATTCTTGGCTTTTACCTTTCATGTTCTTTTACCTTTGTTTTGTCCTTTAATTTATGTATCCCAAGTCTTGGTGTCTGTTTTGATTATACGCGGCTGAGTTTTGATTTTGGTCGTGTTTTATTTTGTAACAAATTCTAGTCTACCTGCTATTTTTCGATCATGTAGATCTCATTTACATACCAGGGCTATAAAAAAACTAAGAAAAGTAGTAACTTCTCTGTATCATAAGAATAATTTTTCAAATCAATCTCTTTTGTCAGAATTTTCATGTTCTTTCCTGTCTGATACTAGCTTGAAGAAAGTGTATTAACTCCTGTGTAGTTGATTTCTACAATTCTAACATTGACTATATACAGGGTGGGCCATTAGGGTGAGAAAATAAAATAACTCCCTTGTTACTCATAATACAGAAAAAAAGTTTATATAAAAGTTGTGTATATGGCAATATAAACAGTTTATAATTTTAGTGCGAGGTTGCCAAGTTATGTAGAAAATTTTTCGAATTTTGGAGAAAATATAACCTCGAAGAAGTTGTATTAATTTTCAGCTACTAACACTTGGAACAAAATAATTGGACAGAGTTATAGGCAAATGTTAGACAAAGGCTCCTGTATTAGCTAATATCGATATTTTATACAGGGCATTTTTTATAATACGATCATTTTTAGGAAGTTTAAACTTGATTTTCTAAAACTTTTCAAATGGAACACCCTGTATTTTATTGATCTATTTTATTCACATATCGGTCCACTTCAACTTTTATTAAGCATGTTCTAAATCTAAAATTGCTAGTTATTAAGGTATAGCAACATTTCTGAAAAAACTTAATTTTTATTATTTTGTAGAATACCAACTAACAAATATTAACTAATAAAATTAGCTCAAAATGAAATGATAAATTATGAACTAACAAGTTGACACAATGTGACAGTTTTTTCCAAAGCCATTTGCTATATCTTAGAAACTAACAACTTTAGGTGTAGAACATACTTAATAAAAGTTGAAGTGGACTGATATGTGAATAAAATAGAACAATAAAATACAGGGTGTTCCATTTGAGAAATTTTAGAAAATTTCTAAAAATGATCGTATTATAAAAAATGCCCTGTATAAAATATCGATATTAGCTAAAATATGAGTTTTTGCCTAACATTTGCCTATAACTCTGTCAAATATTTTTGCTCCAAGTGCCAGTAGTTGAAAGTTAATACAACTTCTTCGAGGTCATGTTTATTCCAAAATTCTACAAATAATTTTCTACATAACTTGGCAACCCCGCACTAAAATATTAAACTGATTATATTGCCATATATAACATTTTCTCAGAAATCCATATGTTTAAGAATATACAGGGTGTTCCTTTAAAAAAATGTAATATTTGGCGTGTCCCGTTTTTAATCATCGCCCTGTATGTTTCAAATTAATTTTGTCCTTTAAGATTTTTGATTCTGTACAACTTTTATATAAACTTTTTTTCTGTATTATGAATAACAAGGGAGTTATTTTACTTCTCGCACTAATGGCCCACCCTGTATAAAAGGTCAAAAGTTTCTCATGTCGTAAAATTATTTGAAACCACTTATTTCTTATGGATTTTTCTGATTTGAAGCAACTTTCTGTGAACCACACTAATCTAAGATGGAAAAGTAAACGTAGTTTTATTTTAAAACCAGCAGGGTAAATCTCTGGGTAATTTTTGAAAATTTTCCATATTCTATATTTAGACACCATTATCTCGAAAACGGTTAAAGATAGGTATAGGTTATGTTACATAAAAAATGATCAGAATTCCATGGAGAATTGAATAAAAATACAAAAAAGTGGGGTTTCCATTTAAAAAAGTTGGCCTTGATTTCATAACTTTTTTTGGGCCACCCTGTATAAATGAAAATTGTTTCAGAAAATGCGCAACTAAAAATATAATTCGACGGGTCCGAGCGATTTTTCAAATAACGAACATCTGATTTTTAAATAAAATTTAAATAAGAATAAAGTATTCCATACTTTTGCCGCTTACGTATTTATAAAGTGACACAAAACATATTCATTACGTAGGTATAATTTATAGCCCTCATATATTTATTGGTGGACGTTACTTTTTTTAAGGACAGTGGCTTTTGTAAATGTGCGTAAGACGGAATCATGCAGGTAAGTAATTGGAGTCGCCGCGATACAGTTGCATTAGCGGCGTCCTCCGGAAGTCACGTGCCAGCGGAAACCCGACCGGAGCCAAACAAGGGGCCATTAACGGCGATAGTCGACTGTTTCTCCCATTGTGGGACTGCCGTTTCGGGTTCTTGGCTATTTATTTCTGTTTCTGTGTCCGAGATATTCATTCGTATCGAAGGAACGTGTCCTTAGCTTTAAGAAAGATTATGTAACTTATTTGCTGCTGTAATAGACAGTCGTTTCTGTAAATGAAATTCTAAATTCTACATAGGATGGACATGTGCATTTTGCGCAGAAGAAATTTTGTACAGCAAAAATGCAACTACATGAATATTTCCCCCAAACCTTTTGAGAAATATTAAAAATGAAACGGGAAACGGCGTTATTGTGACGTAGAAGTTGTACGCACTGTATTATGACTGTTTCAGTCAGAGGCACGCGACGGTAAAAATTACTTTAGCGTTTTACAAAAATATGCCGTATTGATTTCGAATTTTCTATAATTTCCTGTACGGCCCCTGAGGAAATGAAACGGAGCGTGACTCGTGGAAGGAAACTCTGGGGAGGCATGAAATTAGTGGTTAATAAAATTAATTTTCTCTCATTTATTGAATATGGGCTGCCAATAGGACGTAAATGGATGATCTTATTTTCACAACCGTACAGCACAAGCTACTGCTAGCAGTAATTTTGAAATTTGTACAATACTGAAACAATATTATTTAATTATTTCTCATATTTTATAGATTCATCATACCGCGTTCCACTTAATCTCACTTTTCTTGAAAACTATAAGAATTTTTGTAATTTGTACCGGATTGAAACAATTCTAAATAATCATTTGTCATAACTTCTTTATAGATTCATAGATTCATCATACATATATAACTCAGTTCCACGTTTCTTCAAAACCATGAGGATTTTTAAAATTTTTGTTGGATTGAAATATGTAATTTTATTTCAGTATTTGACAGATACATTCATGGATTCGTCACATCGTGATTCCTTAATCTCGTTCTTTAACTATCAAATATTTTTAAATTTGTTAGAAATTGTAACGATATTATTTAATTATGTGCCATATTTGACAAAGAGATTTATTGATTCATCATTCGTGTTTTACCTAATACCGTTTTTCTTGAAAATTATGAAATTTGTACAGGACTGAAACAATATTAATTAATCATTTGTTATTTGTCATATTTGATAAATAGATTTAGAGACTCGTCAAAGATATTTCTGAAAACAGGATATTTTTAATTTGTACAAAATTAAAGTAATGTTTTTTATGCAATTATTTACCGCATTTGACAGATATATTCATAAGTTCATCAAAGCATGTTTCACTTTTCTCGTTTTTCTTGAAAACTATAAGCATTTAGTGAAATTTGTATAGGATTAAAACAATTTCAATTTATTATACAATACATTTAACACATAGATTCATAGATTCAACAAACCATGTTTAGTTAATCCGTTTTTTAAATATAAAGATTTTTTTAAATTTGATCAGGATATTGAAATAGTATTATTTAATTATTTGTCACATTTGATATAAATTTATAGATTCAGATTTCCTTTAACCTAGTTTTTTTTTTGAAAATTATGAGCATTTAGTGAAATTTGTATAAGATTGAAACAATATTATTAATTAAACAATACATTTGCACATAGACTCATAGATTCAACACACCGTGTGTACTTAATTCCGTTTTTAAAATATAAAGATTTTATAAATTTGATCAGGATTGAAACAGTATTATTTAATTATTTGTCACATTTGATATAAATTAGATTCACCGCACTATTTTCCTTGATCTCGTTTTTCTTGAAAACTATGAGGATTTTTAAATTCTTATTGGACTGATATTATTAATTATTTAATTATTTGTTAAATTTGATAGATAGATTCATAGATTCATCGCACTGTGTTTCACTTAATTCCGTCTTCATGAAAACCATGGGGATTTTTGATGCTTGTACAGAATTGAAAAAATATTATTTAACTATTTGTCACATTTGAGAGATAGATTCATCACATATGTTTAATCTTCTCTCGTTTTTCTTGAAAATTTTTGGGATTTGTGTATACAAGTAGCTAAATTTAAAAAAACACTTCTAAACCGTCAAAACATAATTCAAAAGGGAAATGCAATCGTTTTTCCAATTCTTCCATCGGGACAGATTTGCACTTAAAAGCGGCGCGGCGCCTGGACGGGGACGCTGAAATTCAAATTAAAGCGCGCGGCTTTGTGAAAGCAAGCAATTGACAAGTAATTTGCTGAGACCAATGGTCATTTGTGCCGTATAAATGAGTTAGAGCGGAGTGAATAAAATTAGAACCACTGGGAAACATCAAAGCTCGCAGTGTGACCCTTTCACGACGAAATCCACGTTTTGCATTCGAATTTGTCCGCCCATTTTCGGGCCCGCTGAATGGGGCCGTCCTGCTCCTGACAGGGATTGTTTGCGGATACAATTCGAAAACTTATTAAAAATTGCCACTTCCCGATGAAGTCTTTGATTGTAACTCTACAAGTGAATGGAAGTAGGTACTTACTGAATTAGTCGCGAAGTATTAACACATAGATTTAACTGGAAAATAAATTTATTAGAAAAAAAACTAGCTTAATGTGGTTCTTATATAACAAAATTTTAACACTACTGTTAACTGTCAACAAATTATTATATACAGGTCCGCCCTCACAGGACATAGCCTGAAAACAACAAGAGCAGCATTTAAAAAAATCACGAATCCTTCAAAATGCAACAATCAGTTATTATTTTGTAGATTTCTTTAAGATCTCAAGAAAGTTTCCAAAAAATACATTTGTCCTATTCTCCAGTTTGTTCTAGATGGAGGTTTAAAAAAGATAAGGGGGTAGCTATGTGAACACCTACAAAGAAATTAGTAAAATTACGACCAGAATAATGGTAATTTATACTGTCAATAAAACATCCTGTATAGAAATTCCTCGTGTTTTGTTGGGTAAGGCACGCCAGTCCCGTTTTTTGCGCGATACGTATCAATCTCTAATTGCCTGAGGAAACACAGTTTGAAACAATAACAGCGATTTAAATGGAATGACCCTGTGATGGTTCACAGAGTCGTGGATTTTATGGGTGTAATGGGTTTTTTTTCCGAACCGTAGGAAGTAGGAAGGCGACGAACAGTCGGCTGCATCTTGCGTTGAAAATTTTCAACTGTGTTTTGCTCACAGTGCGCGGATTTGTCACGCGCTATTTGGATCGTAGTAATTCATTTACTATTCAAAAGACTATGGAGCCATGCGGTATTTGTACAACCCGATAACGTCAATTTCCGTTGAACAACATCAATACATGTAGATTAGTTCTAAATTGTTCTATTTGTTGGAAAATGTCATAGTAGGCAAAAACACCAATATAAAATAGCATTGTTCAATTAAAAAATGCTTTAAAACCTTTGAATAAATATTGGCCTTCATTTATTATTAGTTTTAATTCATCAATCACCAGATAGTCTGTTGTATATGTTTAAGCCCTAAACAATCTGGAGAGTTAGCAGTTATTGTTATTCTAGCAAATGTAGACATGGGTCCATACTTTGTCTAGTAGGTACTGTACCTTTGAACTAGTTACAATACATTTTCTTTTATTGTGAAATACAAACACATTTTACACGACAAAGTTAAAGTTCATATATCTTAAAAATCTTTTTTATAACAAAAACCTAAGCAAAAATGTAGAATTCCTTACAAACATAGTTGAGACGAGATTCAATTTGTGCATGGTATAAGCAGCGAAATTGTTCAATAGTTAAAACAGACCTCAAATCACGAAATAGGTAGGTTAAAGAAGAGAACTTGTTTGTCAAAATTGCACAGTAAATATGCTAATTCAAATTATTTTCTATATGAGAGCTTCCACTGTTTCAGTAGCAGTCCTTGAAAGCTTAGTCTCTAAGGTAAAATTGAATATATTACTTTTTTTGTGAAGTATGAACTCTCAAAGTTTTTGTTTTGTTAGTATTAAATTATAAATGAATTTTTAGATAACCATTTTGTTATGCCATTCAATGAAATATTACAATTTGTTTCTAAACCCCTATCATTAGAGCACTAATTAAGGAAATGTCACAGCATAGATAGTAAAACCTGTATTTAATAAAACCAGATCTAAGTCATTTATGTAAACAAAAAAAGTCCGGGGCCTAGAATGGAACCTTGTGGTACACCTGTCTATACAGTATAGCGCACAGAATAGCTAGATTCTAAAGCAATGAACGAAGGAAACTGTATAAGATCTCAACTGAAGAACTAAGAGGTTGGCAGTATGTACCAGATTCGGTCGCTGACGCAGCAACTCGGCATTCAAATATTTGAAAAACTTGTTCCCATATTTATTTAGCCCATACCCTTATACAGGTCTGGTCGAACTAAACGTGGAGGTAGTAAAAATGTATACGACCACTTGAAGAATGCGCGCGCCGGCAAACGGCGTACACAGACATCCGAGCTGGGCAACTGGGCAATAAATCTCAGCTGTTGACAAGTGGCTGACAAATTGCCTAGCAGTGCAGTGCAGCAATGCGGAATTTGATATGATTCAGGTAATTTTAATTTATTATAAGCACCTTCTATTAATCATTCATATTACAATTGCGAAAGGGGGAAATTAGGGGGATATATATTATTTACTAATATTACAATATGGCATTTTGAAGCCTTTTGAAATTGAACAAAACGAAATTTACCATCAATATAATAAAATTGTTTATATTTGGCGAATAGATAACTAAAGACTAAAGATCTGTATAAAGGTAATTAACACAAAAATACACACATGATTTGTTGCAATTGATAAATAATAATACGCTATTATTATATGTTTCTTGTATGTTACTAATAAATCAGTGTTACTGGGTTTTGAACTTAAAACTTAAAAAATAGAAAGATCGGTAAAATTTAAGTAGTACTAAACATGCATAAAATGAATATATTCGAACAAAACAAAAGGCCTAGTTCATTCATGCACACCCGCATACAATAATTAATTACTTTGAAGTAAAAAAACGTAAAATTATTATTAACATCAGGTAATCCTACATCTGCACACCCTGTAATCCCTTTCGCCGGCCGCCTGGACAAGATTCCGATTGATTTTTCCAGGCGACTTATTTCTGTTTATTTATGTCAGTCCCCCCGATATGTCCAGCGATTTTCCGTCGTGTCACAGCCGCTTACGTTATCTTATTGATTGGGGCCGCACAGGTAACCCGATAGCGAGCTGCTTTCGCGTTATCGTCCCTCAAAGGACGGAATGTCATTCCGATTTTAATGTGACATTAATTGTTCCGAATCAAGATGGAGAGATATCGGTTTACTGGGTTCGGAGAATGGACGTATCGAATTGGTCGCGAAAGTATGCCGGGTGGTCAGTCAAGTGGGTTCAGATCCGGTGTGTAATATTATTCTAGTTTAGCTAGAGGCTCCCAATTAAATTTACTTTGCAAATACGGCTCTAAAATCGTGAAAACGTCTTGCAAACGATTTGTAATTTGTAGCAATTACCGTTTAAAAACGGATTAGATATAGGTGGCCCTAAAACTGAGCCCTGAGTCACTCTAAAATACAGTGTATAGAGTCATTTTTGTAAAAATGTTTGATTAAAATGTACAAAAATATATTTTAATTAACCCATATATAGGATGCATTTTACAAAGAAATGAGATTTAAATATAATTCTGGCCATGATCTCATAAAAAAATGTTTTCAAGGGTGTTAAATCTCTATACGAGTAGTTCGAAGAAAATCGTCTTATTTTTTGATACTGCAGAATTTATGGTACCTTTTTTCCAATACCTTGTATATTGACAAACAAAGACTATACGTTTCTGAGAAAATTGAATAATTAAGAGAAAATCCTTAGGCAACTTTTTCACGTAAGAAAGAACCATTTTGCATACTATTGAGTAGAGCACTAGTCGTTTTTAAACAATTACTGCCTGAACAAAGACATCTTTGCCAGCAAATTAAAAGTCTAGATAAAACATTAACTCAAGAGAAAAGAAAACTGTAATCCAGCTCATCATAATATGTTCATATAGTGGTACATAAATTCAAATTTAAATTAAAAAAAAATCTCATTACGGTTCCATTCGGATGATAAAAAATAAATTGAAACATGTTTTGTGTAATATTTCTCACCTGACTGTTTTAATAATATAATACGGATATTAAGACAGTTTATGCTACCCGTAAATTGCACTAAAATAATTTGTAATTAATTAAACAAAGGAATTGGAAAATGACACGTATTACAAAAAACAAATAATAAAGATATTATAAATCATTTAAAGAGTCTTTTTTTATAGTAAACTTATTACCAAATTAAAACAATACAATTTTTTTCATTATCCACATTCACAGGCTTCATGTCGAGGATCTCTCGTATCCAAGAAAAGCTGTACGGGCACAACAGACCATAAAATATAATTCATTAGAACTCCAGAATCCATTACTCCTGTATACCCTGGCAATATGATGCGGTTTCATATTTTTATGCGGACGTAGTTTTAATTATTAGAATTAATAGCGGCATTAATCTAAAGACAACCATTTGCAATAGAGCGGCCATCTTTACATTGTTCCTTATCTGGAAAAATCGGGGTGTTACGAAATCGGCGCTACATTGATGCTCGCTTATAATTTCGTATATTACTGTGTTTAGAAGGAAATTATTGCTTTATCTGTAACTGTAGAGGTAGAACTATTTTAAAATGTACGCCCCTGCGTCGGCAGAGGAATGGGGTACACGCTGAGTGACTATCCCGGTACGAGCAGAAAAAGGAGCCTGTCAATGTTGATTAATAAAAAATGTCATTTTGAACAGTTGAGGGGTTGTAAAAAGTGAACGAAAGTTTTGCTTTAATTATTTTAGAGTTAATTAAATCAACAGAATTTAAACATTGAATTTGAATGACAGAGTTACATAAAAGATTATTGGAAATGCAGAAGATATAACAGGAAGTATTTGTCTATAAATAAATCTAAAGAAAGGAAAATATATTAAAGAAACTAAGTTTTGTAACTACATAGGTTACATAGGTTAAATCCTGTTGAATATTACTTGTTAAAAAGAAGACAAGTTATTCAGTATGTTGTTCCAAGATCCATAAAATATAATGTCAACTCTGGGCTAGCACAAGGCTCAAATTTAGGGCCTCTTCTGTTCCTTATATTCATAAATGATCTTGCAACCAGCATCACTTCTCCAAAATTACTTTTTACACGCTTTGTTTATTTTTTCAGAAAGAAAGCTATACATTGTAATGAAACCAAAGATTTGGGTATTCACTTTGATGATAGAATGCGTTTCACATGTTAAACACACAGTGTTGAGAGCATGTAAGCAACTATATGTTATTAAACGTAATTGCAAAAATGAAAAAAAAAAACTTGGAAACATAAATCATTATATTACTGACATTTAAACTTGATTATGAACAGTTGTGGTATATTCTATTTACAATGTCTTGCTTATAATATTGAATCTCCACAAAGAATGGTTTTAAAATGTTTTGCTTTTAAAATAGATGGTATTTACTCTTCACAAGACAAAAAGTTCAGTACTTTTACACATATTTGATGTAGCACCACTAGAAGCCAGCCGATTTATACCTACTAAGTATCAAGTTTTTGCATAAACTTTTGCGCAATGAAATTGAATGCTGTACTCTTTTAAATAAGTAGCATTTTCCAATATATACTCGTAGATTAGAAGCAAGAACACAGTACTTTCTGTATAAAATAAATGGCTTTATTATTATTACTATTATACAGGGTGTAAGAAGATGGACTGCCACTGCCACTGCCACGACAGCATGAGATAGAGTAATCATAAATGAACAAAAAAGTATATTACAGGAGCGTAAGATTAACAGTTAGTATTAATATTGGGGAGTTTCATCACAATGTGACAACATCGCTTAACCTGTTCATGCACACCACGTGTAGGTACATGCGGCAAACTTGTCCTGCGGAAAAAATGTAAACAACTATTATTGTGAAACATTTAGTTAATTTCAAGAGAATTGTTTTCCAGTTTTTAAATAAATAAAATAAAATGTATCGATTTTGTAGTACGAAGATAGCTCGAATTTTTAGTAATTATGAATCTCTTAAAACAGGAATTTAACTTTTTAATCTAATTACGTATTTTAAAAGTATGTAATTAGAGTACCCAAAGATTCACGTCGTCTAAATAATCGTACGTATTAAAAATAATTTAGGTACTTCTCAAAAAGTAAAATTCAGTAATTTTTAAATGCACGAGTACAAAACAAACTACAACATATGCTCAAAATGTCCACCATCATTTTCGATGAACGCACGACACCTCCGCATCCAATTTTCGCGCACTCGCCGGAAAACACCTCAAGAAAAGGAAATGGTGGTACGCATAAAACACTCCGACACGGTTGAATCCAGATACCAAGTGAATTGCGCATTGGTAGTTGCTGAACCTCGTGTTAATACCTAAACCACATGCCGATGTCACATTGCCCGTGTATTTTATGGTATTTTATGCACGCAGTTATGTCAATATTCCTTAATAAATTGAACTTTTGTACATCAAGTTGGAGATTTTGATAATTTTTTTCTCGGAAATGGTTGAGTTTAGGACCCATGCCATATAAGGTTTTTTTTGTTTATTTTAACGTATTCTATAGTCTGTGAAAATTAAGGCAGTCAAATTTCTAACATCCTGCAGATTACACAGACCCACAAAAAAAAGTTGAAAATACCACGCTGAAACCGAATCCGGAGTCAAAATTGCTCCATCACACTCCAGTTTTTTTTTTAAATCGCGAAAAACTACCCCAAAAACACGGAAAATCTTCAAATTTTCGTTTGAGCACGGGTCCGAAGCTTGAGATAAACGTGAGAACCAGCACAATAGGACTATTTTATATGTATTTTGACATGTATTTTGACTAGTTAAAACCGAATCCTCAGATACAATCCCTGTTCAGAAAATTCAAATTTACCATAAATGTAGCATGTCATCCGCCGGTACCAAGGACGATAATGGGATGTTAATATGATGGCAGATTTTTGTTGGATGCTTAAAAGGGAATCTGAGCCAGATAGCAGAAAAAGAAAAAGGTATCCACTACACTACGATAAAAAAAAGAGAGAATGTTAAGATCCGAGACAATAATACGCGATTTTCCGTATTTTTGGGATGATTTTCGCGATTAAAAAAAAAACTGGAGGGTGATAGAGTAATTTTGGCTCCGGATTCGGTTTTAGCTCGTCAAAATACATATAAAATAGTCTTATTGTGCTGGTTCCCACGTTTATTTCAACCTTCGGACCCGTGCTCAAGCGGGAATTTGAAGATTTTCCGTGTTTTTGGGATGATTTTCGCGATTTAAAAAAAAAACTGGAGGGTGATGGAGCAATTTTGGTTCCGGATTTATATAAAATAGTCTTATTGTGCTGGTTCTCACGTTTATCTCAACCTTCGAACCCGTTGCCAAGCGAGAATTTGAAGATTTTCCGTGTTTTTGGGGTAGTTTTTCGCGATTTAAAAAAAACCTGGAGGGTGATGGAGTAATTTTGACTCCGGATTCAGTTTCAGCGCGTCAAAATACATAAGGATAGGTGGGTCTAGTCTCTGGTATTTTCAACTTTTTTTTTGTGGGTCTGTGTTATTGATGCAAGAGTTTTCTTTTCCTGTAAAATTACATACAATCAAGTA
This sequence comes from Anoplophora glabripennis, assembly GCF_000390285.2. Lineage (NCBI taxonomy): Eukaryota > Metazoa > Arthropoda > Insecta > Coleoptera > Cerambycidae > Anoplophora > Anoplophora glabripennis. Next base: position 86,984 of record NW_019417286.1, read on the forward strand.
GTCGAAAAGTCCACGTAGAAAAGAAGGCAGAACAAAACTTAGATACAACTGCTGGTTTGGGAAGTCCTTGAAAAAAATTTAAATATTGTTTTTTTAGACATATACAAACAGGTGTCACTGAAGAATGCTTGGTCAATTTTTTTTATAATTTAACCAAACTTAAGTGAATTGGATTGCGCGAAAACGAACGATTATGCTAACATTACAGCTTCCCTCGTAGCAGCAGACGCAGCTCCAGCGACACGCCACGGTTAGAGGGTAATTAGATATCTAACAATAATTTTACACCAGATAATTAACAAGAACCGCCCATACATTTCAATTACGCCGTAATTCTAGCCGCGCTGCTTTCCACTGACCGGACAGCACCGGTGCGAAATTATTTTATTTTCTCTAATTGTGGTGACACCGCGGCATACACGGAAGATACACATAATAGACACACAGAGCGATTGATTGACGGGCGGCGCGATATCGCCGGCCGATACGATTAATTTTGTGGATTTTACAAATGAACTTGATAGTGCCGGCGGATTGATTGCAATAATAATAATTGTCGGCTTGTGCCGGCGGCAAACCCGTGACATAATTCGAATGTGATCGTTAATATCGCCGGTAGATATTAATTTCTAGAGCATCTATTATTTATTTTTATTTGGGGCCCGTTAGGCGGCCCGTACACTACCGGTTTTATCTGTGCAACTACCGGGGAATATAAACGTATGAATTTTGATTTTTTTAACTGAACGTTTACACACATACACACACTTTAAAAGTCACTAGGGGATTTAACACTTCACTGTTTTGTGAGGAAAACTGTAGGAAATTTGGTTGAGATATCAATGAAATGTATATGAAAGAGTGATTTTCTAATTGAAATGTGTGGTATATGGCTAGCTAATCCCCTAGTGATTTTATAACACGATTTTTAAAGAGATGAAGTGGTGTGTGTGTGGCCAACTAATGAAATAGAATCTTTCTCCGCAGAAAAAATCTGTGTTAGGAGGAAATAGTACACCAGGAAACTATCTAAGGATCATTGCCGGTGATAGCAATGATAACAAATCTGAGCTAACTGCACATCGAAGATCGTGAGGATATCGACTACGCCGTAAATTTTTTCCGTTCGATTCATTAAAATTTAAAATTAATGGTCTATCAGCAGACTACTGGTCTCCAGATCAAAACATCCAGATAGGCATTAATGCTTACATTGCTTACTCGCACTTTTTTGAAGGGGGCAGCGGACTGCGGTCTTGATATTAATTGCCGTTTTTTTCCATGGGCTCAAGATGAATCGATTATTATCTCCCAAAACTAATCCACATGTAATTTCCAATCACCGTTTCAATTTCACTCCCATTCGACTTTTTTCAAAGTGGATTACTGAACTCCGGTGAACCGCCGGACTGGATATGATGATCGTGACACGACTCAGTGATTATTTGATTGCTTCATGAACTTCCATTCGGTCACTTTGTTAATATTCAACAACGAGGAGGTTGTGAAAACTCAGTATCGGACAAACGGATGCGGGTACGACACTGTAAATATTTATTCTACAGTTCTTGGGCGAGAAAACAGCAAGATCGTATTGAAGGGTTGCTAGCTAGTCAACAGTTGCCATCTAGTGGCAATCCTATAAACCGGTGACGAGAATGGTAATTCCAGTAAGTTGAATAAATTTTAACAACATATCATTATCTTTCTCATTTGTACATATTGTTTGGTACTTTATACATTTAAGCATGTCTTTTTCATATGCTGATAAATTTATTTACTAGTTAAATCTATATCTGTCTCACAAAAATCATAGGTATAGATAAGAAAGTGCCAGACACAGATTTAAATAATAATTTAATATATTTAAAAAATCCGTACTCCATAGGTCTCAAACTTTGAATCTGCTCATCTAATTGATCGAGTCGCGTTGCAGTCGCTAACTTAATGCCAAATAATTGCATTATTTGCTCGGTCGTTACAAAACAGCATTAATGTACGTCTCGAAATTTCAGTTTCGCTTAATTGTGTGTGCGCAGTTCATAGTTCATCCAATTCAATTAATGTGTGCCCAGGCAAGTTTCAATTTGTGCGGTAATTTGTGGGAATTATAAGGAATAAGTACACGGTTGGAGTTATAAACATGCATTTTGGTATATTATTGTAATTTAAGTCTGCATTATTGCAGAAATGAACGGGTTCCGTAAGCGTTTTTTTCTAAAATGGAATAACAACTTTAAGTATATCGTAATTAGTAGATGCGAATATGGTAATGACGGAATAATTAGTGAACGATGTGTGTACAGTGTGAGCATTCACAAGTTCCTTAATTCTCTATTTTTGGGTGTACTATATGAGCTAATGCAAATGTGGCACAAACTTTGCGATGATGCGTTTAGCAAGAGATTGCTGTAGAAAGTATGTGATATTATGAGTTATGAGTTTTTATAGGTCAAAACTGTATAATTACATAATTTATTTTGTTAGATCATTTATGTTGAGTTTGACGATAACATGTCAGAAGAAATTTGTGTGATGAAATTAGGGAATTTGGGTTGTTTCATTTATTATTCGAAGAATCAGATAAAGCAAATTTAATTGTCACAAGATATCAAAACAACCATACAGTTTAAATTGGCCGATATAAAGGTATGTAAAAAATGTAGATAGTAATTCAGCATCAGCAAAGCAATATTCTTAAAAGTTTTCTGGTCGCCAAATCTCTCATTCCAGTACTTTTGCTGCAAGCGATGTGGGTTGTCAGGAAGGTATTTTTTTAGCTCATACCAGAAAACATACCTGTTATGGTCTGTAAGAACTGTAGATGTGGATGGAACCTTTTAAATACTGTTGAAGAAAATCCACGAACAAGTGTCAGAAAAATTGCTACTGAATTCAATGTCTCAAACTCCACAATGCACATAACATTAAGAAAACAACGATTATAGCCTATTAGCTAACAAGAGTTCACGAAATTGTGCCCCAAGGTAACAAAGCTAGACTATTCTTGTGATTGATTCTGAAATAAGCTTCAGGAATAAGAAAAATAAAAATAATGACTTCTGCAAATCAGTCCTATTTACGGATAAGTAACGTTTTACAAAAAAAGAAGTAACAAATCTACACAACAGTCGTCAATGGAGTGCGGCTAATCCAAATCAACAGATTTCTTAGAAGATATACCTTTGAATATTAGAAGAGACTTGTGGTTTATGCATAATGGTGCACTATTCCATTAAATTCAAACTGTGCAACAGTTCCTTGATAACCAGTTTGTTGGGCAATGGTCTGCTAGGTCACCCGACCTAAGATAGATTCATTTTTATGTCTCAATTATTAACGCCAGTGTATTTGTGAATTGAGTTACAGTTACTTTTAACATTATTATTATCAATATTGTATTAATACTTTTATGGCCTAAAGAAATCACAAGCCTAAGCCATTACCTTTATTAAAAATCATTAAGAGAACTGTTATTTGAAGCTTTAGAAGTAGCTCCTATTACTCGGGAATCCGACGAGAAATAATTTAACAGAATAAGGATGCGGTCACGTCGTAAAGGGGAGAGCAACAAGGACATCCCTGGGTCATTTATTATCAAGCGAGAAGGACACTGGTAAGCAGTTGTAAGGAAGAGGAAACAGATATCCTTGAGGCTTGAACGCTGAACACTTGGGGGCAGATTTATTTGGTCCCTATTCCGTTTCGTTTAAGTCGGTTTGTAATCGTTATTTGTACGTTCTTTTCTTGTTTTATATAGACTGGTGACAGGATAACTTCCTGATTTATGAGTTGGAGGTTTTGGGAAAGAAATGGATTCTATTGTTGTTCAACGTTTCTTTAATATTTTTAGAGTTGCTTTATTTAAATTCATTAATCTCTAGATTCTATTTTTACTTAAAAAAATAAATATTATAAACTTAATAAAAATATACAGGGTGTCCCATTAATATTGCGAAGTTTTCTTGACAAAAAATAAGAAAGAAAGTTCCTGTATCTCCGAAACGAAGCAGTTTCGGACATAGGTTTATATGAACTTCTATTCTTATTTTTGGTCAAGGAAACTCCCCCTGAATTTTTTCGCAATATTAATGGGACACCCTGTATTTTAAAAATAAATCTTTGATGTTATATTACATTATAAAGAAAACCTGAAGCCTACTGATAAAAATAGTTAAAAAATTTTCATTTATTTGGCGCAGTAAAAAATTTTAAAAAATACTGGAAAGATTAAAATAAACTACATATATTTTAATTCTATTCTTCTAAATATATGAGTAAGTATTTATAAACAGCAATTCTTAAGCTCTAAAAATATGAATTGTCCTTTTTTCGATGGAAAATTTTGCAAAAATGATTGTCCTTCTCGACGAAATTGTCCACAATGCTGTTCCCAATAACAGCTATAGTGATTTTCCCCAATTTTTGTTAATAACAATAAAAATTCTAAATGAGCAACTTCTAAAGAACAGATTGTCCTGTATTAGATCTTGTGTTGGTCCGTCTACTTCTGCAGATAATACTTTTCACAAAATTCTTGTTATGGCCCTGATCAGCGCTTATCCATCCAATGACACCCAAAACGGCCGAATGAGATCAAAGTGACAACAACGGGGTGAAACTGCTGGATTATATCTGCCGTGGCAAGACATCCTTACAGTCCTTTAAGTAATTATAGACATTTATAAACAAGGATCATGATTTGGTCACGAAACCAACGGCCTCTTAAAGAGCTGCAGAAATCGGACAAAATCGGGTGTATCGAGCGCGGCGCGTATGATTTATCTTCGCGGCTTGGCTTCGACACCGCGCCTCATCAATCTGCTGCCCCGCCACCGAGGAGATGGGCCCCGCGCGCCGGTGACACCCGTGACGGACGACCCTGCGTCGCCGGCAATCGATGCCTTGTTGTGACACCGCCGAGGGGCGAGATGCAGAGTGCCCCCGCCAGGGGAAAAGTTTATATGTCAACATCTATACAGTCGGTCGGTGGAAGAAATGGATTTGCACCTCCACGCATAAAAAATGTGTTAAGTTATATAGTATGGCTCATTTTAGGTGACATTGTAGGATAGTTATTATTTTAAGTTGGGGAATACTGTTTTTGTATTCAAGATTTTTTTGGTATGCGCCAACGAGTAAAAAACTCACTCAAGAATATACACTAGACTTCGCGACTGTGTATCACACATTATTTTTTCGAAATCTGCTTCGAAATATTGTTAAAAATGGCAAAAAAGGACGTAAACGTTTTGAAATTAAGGACAAATTATAGAAGATACATGTATCGATGAGATTTTAGTATCTAACAGGTAAGTAAAGAAACCAGATCCTATAACAATAGTGATTTGCTTCTGGTCATGTTATGGTTCATGGGTCATCTTATGGATGTATTAAATATTAAAGGAAGAAAGGAATATCCAGTCTTAAAAACATTGTTCAAAATTTTAATTAATTTCGAATACGTTTCTGTTTGAAAAAAATAGTCAAAAGAATTTGCCAGTAACCTTATTTCAAATCTACAGTTGATATTCCAGCAAAAAATTTAAGTTTTCTTTAGATCGAAGTTTACCACTTCAAATCAAAATCGTCAAGATTTAAATTCATAAAAACGTTACTGCGATTGTGTCTTTTTTAGAAAGCGAAGTTTCAACCTTCTAATTCTACGCTTTTTATATAAGTTGCATTCCAAAGTAAACAGGACTTTTCAAAAACATGTACATCTAGTATGGCCATCTATTGGCAATTACATGCGTCGAAAAGACAGATCATTAATTGATGTGCTGTCAAAATTTTTTGAGAATAGAAGCGGAATTATTGCCTCTGTAGTGACAGCATGTTTAACAAGAGCTAACATTAAGTTTTGTTTAAAAACGTTTCAATTGATGATTCAAGTTTATTGTAAAGATCAGCCAAAATCTTCATTGTTCATTCATGGAATTGGATTTAAGCATTTCAAAAACATTAATTTATCACATTTTGGTAGAACATTTGGGCTACTGTGTACGGTTTGTTCCGCACATGTTGACTGACGACCAAAAATTGCTCAAATTCAACATTCGAAGTACATTATCAAGGAGGTCAAAAAGGGACGAAAAACAATACAATATTGGGACTAATGATGAAACCTGGTGTTTTCAATATGATCCAGAAATCAAGCGCCAAGGTGCCGAGTGAGACACACCAGATGAGCCAAAACCCAAAAAAAACCTGTTTGGTGAAGTCAAAAGTGAAGACAATGTTGATTTGCTTTTACGATTCCAAGGGCACTGTCCCCAAAGAGTTTGTTCCACCACGCCAAATCGTTAATGCACAATTCTATCTTGGCATTTCGAAGCGTTTGGCGCATCATATTCGTTGTAAGTTTGTTGCACGATAATGCGCCGTCTCATCGAACTACACTTTTCGGATTTTAACTATCAGCCACTTAATCGCCTGATTTGGAACCGTCCGACTTTTACTGTTTCTTGAAAATGCATTTGCCGATGAATGGAAAGCGTTTTGTGGACGTAGAAGCCACCCAAAAGGCTTTTACTGACATCCTGAAGGAAATCTGTCTAAATCTAATCTAAATCACTCATTCGATATGCTTTTAGACCGTGCAAATCGCTATATTGAGTCAGAGGGAGACTATTTTGAATAAAATAAATAGGTTTTGCCAAAAAAACTTTTTTGTTTTTATTTTTAAGAAGTTCCGTTTACTTTGAAACGCACCTTGTACATACTCTTCAATTTCATTTAAACTAACAGCAGAATCTATTAAGCGAAAAGTACGTTAAGCTCTTCAGACAATCTTGAATCCACTGTAGAAAGTTATATAATAATTCTAATAAAACATTGATTCTGGAATGATCTTAACACAAGATATGCCTGTAATTCTAAACATAACATACGGTATTCCTTATAAAATACGTTTAATTAAAATTAGAATAAACATATACATCAGAATAATTGCTCAACGTTATTAAACGTATTAAATTTGCTCATACAGATCAGAGCAAACAAGAAAACTAATATGACCCGGATTAAATATGGACGCAATGAAAAATATTTCACGGGCGATGATGAAAACTGCCGTAAGTGTTGACGGACCGGAAAGTAAATTTATATTTTTTTCCAGTTAGGCAAGTACAATTAAAAAATGAATATATTCAACGCCCTGAAGCAATTTCCTATCAATGGACCGTACATAATCTCGTTCTCAATCTGAACGGCACACGGAAAGAGCACCATAAAATAAATATTATTTTCCATCGAATGAAATTACGGAATATATAAGGTTTTTACAGTCGAACGGGCAATTCTCTCGAAAGGGGAGCGCGATTTTTTATTCTAATCTAATATATTTTTTCGGAGACTTCCATGGGAGCCGTGGAAGTGTATTTCCTATCTTCTACATTTAATATAGAACCACAAAAGAAGGACAGTATGCCACATAACCCACAATTTTCACTTCTTAGAATGTCCTATTTTCAAAATATTTATGAAGATCCACTCATTATAATTGTCAAAGAAATAAAGATAAAAGATCCGTTATGTGAACATCATTTCAGTATGTATGCACAGTAATGGCTGATACTTTTCTACTCCCCTCTTCGCGGCTGCGTAGTGTAGTAATATTTAACTTTAGGTAATAAATTTGTTTATTTTAAGTGTTTCAATCATTAGTTTTTTATTAGTATTATTTAATTTTGTTTTCTCAAAAAAATTACGGATTTCGGAAAGTAAAAAACTTCTCCGAAATTCAAACTGGGGAACCGCAATATAAAATCACAGTACCACGTCAAATTACAAGTTCATCTCTCGTTTCAGTCGATTACAATTCCAAAAATGGTCTAAGCCCAGAGAAGCCAATTGTTCAAACTTAAGGCTGACTTCGTTAGAGAACCTCTGCGGACCCATCAATATATGTGACTGAACGTCGACGCTGATACCTTGCAGGTCGTTAATCAAGGTTGGAACCTGGCTAGTACGTATAGTATGACATAAAATTATAAAGTTGTTTATTAAATATTTATTTCCTTTCAATTAATATTATTACTAGATTTCTATTTTTTCTCTCACTGACTACTATCATTTGTTGAAATAAAAACTTCACTTTTAATATACATACTTACGTATTTTTTTCAATTAAATTTCAGTTGTTACTGTAACTAAATACAAAATTCATTGGAAAATTTTCACAAATTATGGAATAATTAGTAAAAATTTATTTTTGTTGTAACTATCTACCATTACATACATTTTAGTTTGTTTGCGACTGACAGTTTACTGTAATAACGCACAGTTGTTCTTTTATTTCCCTTATCATAATGTGCTGTCAAAAGATAAGGACAGTAAATCAGAGTAGACGCCTCACTATTGTGTAAAATATGTAATTGCTGTCGTACCTTTTCACTAAAGTAAATCAAGCTTTTTCAACTGGATTTGTTCAAGTAGCTTTCCATTTTTAAACAATTAAAAATGATATTAATTTTGTAGGTGTCGGATAATTTCTAAAACGAGTTTCACAAAAAGGAATAAACAATAGGTGTTGTGAAAAGTAGAGTAGTAGCAAGAAAATTTTAAGATTGTTGCACGTTAATGAGTTTTAGTACTACAATTATTAAAAATTTATATCTGTGTAAGTTTAATTTACACCTGACTAACTCTGATAATTCCTACCAACAAAGTGTCTTTAAAATTAAACAAATCTACAGAACATACAGTATGACATATTATATAGCCCGGTGAAAATAGACATTCAAGGTTACAATAATTCGCATAAAGCTGAAAATTGTAACGAATGTTGGAAACACCATTATAAATGAAATGCGAAAAGTCCCCATCGATCCCACATCTGCAAAAAAATTTATTCAAGGTCAAAGTTCGCAAATATGTTTTTTTTTGGCATTCTTGAGCCAAACAGTAAGTTTTATTATAAAAATAGTCCTTACATTACGAGATCGGCCTATTTTTTTATCGTTTGCAACCGTACCTCTTTGTTCAAATTAGGCAACTAATCTTTTCACAGTTGTTTTATTCGGGGCGTTCCTTGTACCGAAAGTTCCACGTATTTTGCACATAGTCTCAGCTACACACTCTCTGTATTTTTAATGAATTTTCAGAATCTTCATGGCGCACAATTAAAATCCTGGGTTACTTTTAACTGACATTAAATTTTACAAGAGATAATATTTTTCTGTGTGGAAAGTCTCAAGTAAGTATAATGAAAGGTAATTAAACTTTTTCATAATATATAGTACTTCTTTCAAATTTTATTGGAATCTTGTAAAAAAAAAATCTACTGGTATTTTGCGAACAACATAAATCACACAAGTTTCGCAACTCGTATTTTGTTTTATCTGTTACGCTAGCGCTGCAAGCGAACTAAAAAATTGCACAAACATTGCATCACGCATTTTATTATCCCCATTATTTATTCGTAATGGAAAAACAAATCCAAGCCGAGCGAAACGAGATCATATTAGTGAATTTCTACACTACACAATAAATTTTCCTTCGTCCTCTATTTGGACTGCCGTTATCAGTTCAGTATTTAACAGGTTTACGACACAAAACAATGCCTTGGGCACTAAAAAAATTAAATTAAGATAAATCTTGTAATAAATGGGGTAGGATGTGTACAAAAGATAGCGCTTCCACTAAAAGTCACGAAGGAAAGGACTTTATATCTCTTTTGTTATTTCTGTTTAAGGTTTTAATATAAGCGCATTTTTTTTTAAGGAAAATTGAAGTTACCTTGGACATCAACGTCGTCAATACGCAGTTTTGCATTGAAATTATCAATAATTTTTATTTAATTGTAACGTTAGACGGAATTATAATGTAACTGCTTGTTCATAGTCACTTAAGGAGACAAGCAACAGTGCTATAAACTTGATACTAGTAGGTACTTATTAGTGACGGTAATGCTTACAAAAAATAGTCATAGCGCGCAAAAAAAATCAAATTTTTGTTTTGGTTCTATGAATACCTATGTATACTATCTTTTTTTGTTTGTATATTGTTGGCAATATATAGGGGACATAAACTAAATATAATGTGCTGATAGTAAAATAAAGGATGTCCCAAAAAAAGGCAGGATTTCATACAAGGAAAAAAGTTTTTATTTAACAGGAGAACAGGCCTTAGCCGGCGTGGCGGGTCTCAGCTGGCGGGTCTCAGCCAGGATAGGAGGAGGCCCCGTGAAGTGAATTAATTTCAACACTGTATATCCTAATTAATTATTTATGTGTGATTTATTTTAGCACTCAATATTTAGTTAATTAAAAACCAAGTCTGAGTAAAAAATGGCTCAATAATAGTTAAATTTAAATCATATTAGAGAAAAAGTCAACTCTATATTAGTTTTACATACATCACTCAATTGATAGTTAACAGTAATTCGGATTTGAGTGAAACTCATTCATTTCTGATGCAATAGTTGCACTCATACTAATCGGGTGTGGACAGAAATTGATACATTATTGAGTAAAATTGAGTGAAATTTGAGTGAAATTTTTTTACAGTGTCAAATCTTTGTTTTATAAAAAATGTTTTATAAAACTGTTTTATAAAAAATCCTGCTATGGCTTTTTTGCTTATTTAACATTGCATATTTTCAAAGGCAACATAGGCACATGCCAAACAAAACTTATTACGTCTCGGTAATCACGAATTTCGAAAAACTATTCCATCCAAGGCGTGAGGAACACCCAGATCCCCCCGCACGCCGCACATATTAATCGTCCTCACGTCAGCGGGAGACAAATATGTCATCAACACATTCCCGGGCCACATATACAAGACATTCCAGGGCTCGGGGGGAAGTTAGTAAGACGTTTGCGAATGACGCGAGATGAGCAACATTCCCCAAGTTCCATACATCAAACCCATTCCTTCAACCCTTTACCTGCAACTTTATTATGTGCTGGTGCGGCCGCCGCTGAATTTCGTGTATCTCGGAGCCGCTCTTGGAGTTCGACGATGATATTCCCGAGTCTAGAGTTCGTTATGGACCGTAAGTTATGGAGGATGAATTGTAATGCAAAATGGTGGTTTACAAGTTCAATCAATATAAAGAGGAAATACAAAATTTGGAAGTTACAAGAAGATAAGGATGATAAATAAAACAAATTTAAAGAATTAGGTAAGAGCGAATATCAAAAGAAATTAACTAAAATTTCATATAAGAATAAAAAAAAATGGAAGATAAAATAACATTCTGGTCAGACATATCTAACAAAAGAATTCTGGTTCGACTTACAACAACTTTGGCAAAAATGAAACTACAGTCAACTGTTTCGCAGATTATTTTGAGTTTCCGTTTTCAATTAGGAACAATAATGTTGAACTAGATGAGAGTGTTATGAAGAGCGTTTTAAGTATTGTAAGTATTTCAGAGAGAGAAGTTCAAAACAAAACGTCTACTTTAAAGCACTGTGTTTAGTCTCTGAATCTCAGTGTCAATGACTTCTGATATTGTCCTAGTTTAGGTAAACTGCGTAATATTAATCCACTTGATGGGATATGACAACAGGAAGCTAGATGGATAAAGAACAAACGGGCAACTATAATTCCACGAAACAAGATTGGCCCAATATGTCACCGTTTTATTTTATTATATTTATTTTAGTTTTCAATTTATCGGTTTACGAGATATTTGTAACTGAGGTAAGCTTGAAGTATTACTTCTTCGGAACGATGTGTTTGTGTGTCTTTATTGTTAAATTGCTGGCCCATATTATAAAAAATAACATATATACGAATCATGAAAGATGAAATTTGACAACAATGCATGCATACACGAATCACTGTCCCCAATTCAAAGTCCCCATTCAATGTTACAAACCCGTATATTTTATGTTGAACGATTTTCATCAAATCTCCAATTTATGTGATTTACACACCTGCACTTTAAAGACAAATCATTGGTAGAATTCACTTTTCACCAGAAAGCTATAATGAAAAATCGATTTTGAAATTGATTGATTTATACATTTGTGATGTAATTTTTGTCAGTCATACCCAAACTTGAGAGGTTTCCCACTTTTTCCCACCCTGTATAAGGGTGGCTCAAAATAACGATTTTATTCCTATTCCGTATGACATTTAGAGTCACAATACAGCTCTATTGTGCAAAGCCGTAATAGTATCCATTTCATCGGCTAAAAGATATTCCTAAGGCCCCCAAGAAGACGTATGAATTCAGGGGTTACTTGGTTATTGCCTTTTGTGCTTCCTGGACTGACCTTTGCTAAATGCCAGCTTCAAATTACCGTCTCAAGACGATTGTAGTATTTCTCCGATTCGCTAGATTCATGCCCTTTTGGATCTGATTGTAGGGCGAGAGCTGCATTACACTGCTCCCCTTTGTGTTTACTGTAGATGGCCAGTTTAATTCAGGCTATAACCACCCCCTGAGGGGTAAAATTTACGGAATACATTCTACGAAACGTTCGTCTAAGTGTTATTATAGTTTTAGTTCATATTCTTGAGCCAATCACCAATTATCTTCAATCAAGAAACACGAATTCGTACACGGAACAAAATATGATGTAAAATACTGCCATATTATTATTGTTGTTCTTCATTTTATATATAAAAAGTATTTTCGTATAATTTCACAAAAAAATATGTTACTTTACTTTAAATCTTTAAACAAATATTGAGATAGATATGACCTTGATATGCGAATTAATTTTTTTTACAGCTGTGACTTTTACACATTAACTATAATAGTTTAATTAGCATCAGTTCTGTCTGAAATGTAGACCTGTTAAGTGTTGTTCTTCGTATTCATTCTGGTTGTGAATAATTGTACAAAACAAATTCCAATAATGTTACTGACAATGAGAGAGATAGTAACTAGCGCCCTCTTGAAGATGATCAAAAACTATCACATTTAGCACACTAGAAAACTTACCTGTCCCAAATTTCATTGCCATACATTCATTCTCAGAAAGGCTGCGGCTAAAATTTGATTTTAAAGAATCATTTTTAACACTGTATCTCCAAAAGAAAAATAGATATACCCTTAGCCCAGAGGAATAAATTGTCTTCATTTTTGATGTATTAAATTAAAATGAATTCTAAATTTTCTCATATCTAAAAACATTATTGCTCTTTTGCAAGAAGTAATGTTATGTTTATGTCGTCTATAAATACTGTATGTACAATTTTAATAAGATCAACAGTAATCGCGATGTTAAATTCACTTAAAGATCTCTCCATCATTTCTGCTGAAAAAAAATGGTTTCTGATTCCTTGCTATGCATCTTTTTGTAGTTTTAAAATAAATTGAGGTTTACAAATTAACTATTTATACCAGTTGTTGTATTCTTTCTGTATTTTAATGTATTAATTTATTACTTTTCAGTTATATTCTATAATTTGTACTGGAATTTCATTCCTATCCGTTGCGCAATAGAAAACAATATTGAACGCTCTAGTTCCCCAAGAAACTTGATGACACATTAAAATGCATTTGTTATTAACAATGTCGGTCTCTTTTTTTACGCAAAAAGAGTGCATTGTGCCCAGCACCACGCTCTGACAATGGGCCGCGAGTTCTACATTATCGACCGAGCTTTTGTGTCAGAAATTTTACATTAATTAATCCGAATCCGAATCCGAAATAAAGGCCTCTAATAATAGCCAATAATAATTAATTACGGCTTTCCATACAACAATGCCACCCTTTAAAAGAATATCCCCGCAACAATATCCTTCGCAACATTTTATTTGCTGAAACAATGCCGTCTGCGGAATAATAAAATCGCAGGGAACAATGTAACAATAACGTCTGGACGGGAAGGAGCACTTACCTCTAATTTTTTGTTCCTCGTGGAGTTGTCTTTCCAAATTGTCCTTCTCTTCCCTCTCGCGAAGCACGTCCATCTTTAGTTCCGCTGAAACAAATGAAGGAGTTGTTAATGCCTTTGTGTCCATTTAAAAACGTACACAAGCGACAATGATCGCTCTGCTTTTATTCCCTGCATAAATAGTATCAATGTATCTACTTAGCCTTGAAAACGGTACCTTTAACTTCAATTGTTTTACCGCCAGCTCACTGTGGTACAGATATAAATCTAAGTAAGCCAACAGAAAATAAAAATTCTAAACTCAGCAGTAGCTGGCAGCAAAACGGATAATGATTTAGAAGATCTGGGGAATGAATTAAAGCAAATTGATATTTCAAACAAAAAGGTTTCATTGCGCTAATTGTAAGACAATTCCTATAAAGTTTGTAAATCTATGCAGTTTTAAGATTTTATTATTTATTAATACAATGTATTCTATAGCAAAATAAAATGTGCATATATTTAACAAAGTTGTAGCAAAATTAAGTATATTTCAAGCATAATTTGTTGGTAATATGTGAAATTAATCGTATTTTCTTCATAAATTATACCAGAATTTTTAATATAACTTTTTTCTATGTAACCTTGAAGGCCTCCAAAAAAAAAAAAAGAATATCAGGACTAAAGAAAATCGAAACTTTAGTTAAATATCATGCATCTTCCTGTATTGCTTTGGTTTCTTTTCGTGTTTCTTGTCTGGTACCTTTTAG